>NW_028259321.1:0-22728 GCF_977971745.1 Zootermopsis nevadensis | reverse complement strand
AAACCCCACCCTATTAGGACCCTTACGAATATGAATATAACCTAAAACCCTACGCTCAAGTAAAGTAAGAAAAGCTACACCAACCATAACAAAAATAGACAATAAAAAAAAAACAACAAACAAAAATAAAAAGTCATTAAACACTACTACATATAAAATAAATTTATATTAGAAGATTCTAAATCCACTGCACTTCTCTGCCAAAATAGTAATTAATAATAATCAAACAACATAAAATTATTTATTGAAAGTGGTCCTTTCGTACTAACTCACAAAACAAATTATAGATAGAAACCAACCTGGCTCACGCCGGTCTGAACTCAGATCATGTAGGATTTTAAAGGTCGAACAGACCTAATCAATTAAAGCTTCTACACCAAAAATTCACCCTAATCCAACATCGAGGTCGCAAACCCCCCTGTCAATAAGAACTTTCAAGAAAGATTACGCTGTTATCCCTAAGGTAATTTAATCTTAAAATCAATAATAAAGGATCAAAAAAAATATAAATAAATAAACAAAAAAAAGAAGAGTTAAACAAATCTCCTAGCCGCCCCAGCAAAATAAACAAAACAATATTAAAAAAAACCAACAAAAAAATCATCACAAATATAAAACTCTATAGGGTCTTCTCGTCCCATAAAAAAATTTAGGTATTCTTACCTAAAACCAAAATTCAATACATCAAAAAGAGACAGATTATATCTCGTCAAACCATTCATTCCAGCCCACAATTAAAAGACTAATGATTATGCTACCTTTGCACGGTCAAAATACCGCGGCCCTTCAAAAAAATCAGCGGGCAGGCCATACCTCAAAAAAACACAAGAGAAGTTGTTTTTGATAAACAGGCGGATATAAAAATTGCCGAATTCCTTTTAAAGAAATAAAAAATAAAACACAAAATAAAAAAGAATATACTAATCCTACCATTATTACAAATAAAAAACAATTAAAAAATAAACCCCAGTAAAAAATTAAACAAAACATAAAGAAAAAATAACTAAAAATAAAATTTGAACATACTTAAAAAGATAGTTAACATAAAACCCACCAAAATAAACAAAACAAAACAAATTATAAAAATATGAAACGAAGCTAAACCCCCGAAACATTTGCAAAAAATAAAAATAACCTAAGAAAAAGAAACTTTAAATAAATTACATGAATTAAATTCATTTCCCAAGGAACCAGATACCATCAAATACGAATAGCATATCACCACCAATAAAATATTATTAATGCTTATAAAACAGCAACTAAAATAAATAATTAACTCACTTGAAATCGGGAAATAGAAAATAAATAATAAAATTTAATAAGCCCTGATACACAAGGTACAACAAACAAAATAAACTTTCAAAAAACAAAATAAATAAACCTATACAGTACAAAGTAAACTATAATTAAAAAAATCAAACCAAAAAAATATACAATGACAATAAAATACTTCCATTAAAACAAAATAAAAACCATTAAAAACAATAAACTACATATCAAATCAGACCACACTGAATCGCACAGCAAACTCTCCAATGTAAATGAAAATACCTCCTAGGTATATAATCTGTATCATTCCAGCTACACCTTCCGGTACAACCACTCTGTTACGACTTATCTCGCCTCTTAAACAACGAGAGCGACGGGCGATGTGTACATACTTTAGAACCAAAATCACAAAAACAATCTTCAAATAATTACAATCAAATCCAATTTCATGAAAGAAATTTCAACAAACAATCCAAAATTAATAACAATGTAATCCACCACCAACTTAAATAAAAGCTGCACCTTGACCTGAAATAAACCAAAATAAAGGAAAGAAAAAATTATAACCCTAAAAAGATTCTCATTATAACGGCGGTATACAAACAAAAAAAATAAGCAAGGTCCAACGCGGATTATCGATAATAGGGCAGATTCCTCTGAACGGAATAAAATACCGCCAAATTCTTTAAGTTTCAAGAACATAACTAATACTACTCAGGCCACAAAATTAACATCAAAAATAATAGGGTATCTAATCCTAGTCTAAAAAAAGATTTCATAGCCTACAAAACAACAAGGGGGAAAAACAAGAAATTGAAATTTCACCAAAAATCAAAAGAAATTAAACCCAAAAATTAAATAAAACTATCAACCAAAAAATATTTGCTTGAGCTCCATGTATAACCGCGGCTGCTGGCACAAATTTAACCAACTCTAAAAAATATAACTAAATCTGAGTCACCTCAATATATAAAAATAAATAATGCGAATAAAAAAACAAACAACATTAAGAAAAAACAAATCACGCAAAAACTTACATATAAAAAAAATTAAGAACAAACATAAAAGCAAGAATAAAACTACTCTCTATAAACAACAACAACAAGAAAGGTACGACAAAAAAAAGTACAAACAACAAAAACCAAGTAACAAGCAAGAGTACCCCCCACCCACAAACCAACCAAAAAATCTTTTTCTTGCCCAACTCTAATAGATCAAAACTTTTCAAAGACCAACCATGAAAATAAAACTACTCTATAAACAACAACAACAAGAAAGGTACGACAAAAAAAAGTACAAACAACAAAAACCAAGTAACAAGCAAGAGTACTCCCTTTTTTAGATCTCATTTTTTTTAGATTTACAAAATGAGATCTAAAAACTATATAAATGTTTATCTTAATAGAATTAATACATCAATAAGATAAATAATTTAAAATAAGTAATTATTTAATATGACTTATATTTAATATAAGATTCAATTTATCTTATTAAATATATTATATATATAGAATCTAAAATTTTCTTTTTAGGTATTTGTATTCAATATAATTAATTTTATTATAATAATACTTATTTAAAATAAATCCTATCTTTAGTAACTTAAATCAATTCTATTCAAATAATTAATTTTATTAATATAGGTTATTATTATATAAAAAAACACACCTTAAAGAAAACTAACAAACAGAGAACAAAATAAAAATCACTAAAACCAAAACAAACCCCAAAAACAAAAACCAAACCGCCCCAAAAAAAATAACATAAAATACAAAAAAAAACACAAAACAAAACAAAACAAAACAAAACAAAACAAAACAAAACAAAACAAAATGGAGTGCCTGAAAAAGGATTACTATGATAGGGTAAATAATGTATAAAAATACCTCCATTACGTTAAATAGAGTCAAACCATTCCCTGAAATATCAAAAATTCCCGTGCACCATACACTAAAACGTAAAAATTAGAAAAGTAAGCTAATAAAGCTAATGGGTTCATACCCCATAAATAGAGTAAATACTCTCTCTTCTAATGCCCAACAACTCAACAAAAATCCTCTTATTAACAACGTTAACAAGAGGTATTTTAATCTCAATTTCCTCTAATTCATGATTTGGAGCATGAATGGGGTTAGAGATTAATTTACTATCATTTATTCCAATAATGATAGAAAAAAAAAATATCTACACCACAGAAGCCTCACTAAAATACTTTATTGTACAAGCAGGGGCTTCATCAATACTATTATTCATAGTAATAATAAGAGCAATAGAAGAAAGAATATTAATTAACTCGGACAACTTATATACACAAATATTAATAAACACACCCCTATTACTAAAAGGGGGGGTCGCCCCAATACATTGGTGATTCCCTGGAGTAATGGAGGGGTTAAACTGAAATAATTGCTTAATTCTAATAACTCTACAAAAATCCGCACCCCTATCCTTAATCTCATACCAAATTAACAATGATATATTCCTAGAAATAATCATTGTAACATCAGTAATAATTGGAGCTATCGGGGGATTAAATCAAACATCACTACGAAAAATCATAACATACTCATCAATTAACCACACAGGTTGAATAATATCGGCAATAATTACAGGAAATGATATATGAGTAACATATTTCACAATCTACTCAATACTAACATTAACAGTAGTGTCGATTGTAAAAACCACCAAATTATCTTTCGTTAACCAAATAGCAATAACAGAAAAGAAGAACAAACTAACAAAATTCCTTGTATTCACAAGAATTTTATCATTAGGAGGTTTGCCGCCATTCTTGGGATTTATACCAAAATGAATAGTCATTCAAGCTATAATAACCAACGAAATAAAAACAACAGCCACAATAATGGTTTTAATATCAGTAGTAACGTTATATTACTACATACGAATGACATACTCAAGTTTAATAATACTACACCTAGAAACAAAATGATTAATTGCCCAACCTATTAATAAAACACCTAAACACATTATTTTATTAACATCAATCTCAATTACGGGGTTAATAATATCAGAAATAATCATGAACTTAGATTAAAGGCTTTAAGTTAAACAAACTAATATCCTTCAAAGCTATAAATAAAGAAAATCTTTAAGCCTTAGTAGCAAAACTACCCCTATAGAATTGCATTCTATAATCACCTAATGAATATAAAGCTATAGTAGAAGGGAAAATCCCATAAATAGATTTACAATCTATCACCTAAAATCAGACATTCCACTAATAATTAAACGATGGTTATTCTCAACAAACCATAAAGATATTGGAACATTATACTTCATCTTCGGGGCATGATCCGGAATATTAGGAACATCATTAAGAATATTAATCCGAGCAGAACTTGGTCAACCAGGATCCTTAATTGGAGACGACCAAATTTACAATGTAATCGTAACCGCACATGCATTTATCATAATCTTTTTCATGGTTATACCAATTCTAATTGGGGGTTTTGGAAATTGATTAGTACCACTCATACTTGGGGCCCCTGATATAGCATTTCCACGAATGAATAACATAAGATTTTGACTACTCCCACCCTCACTTACACTCCTCCTAACCAGAAGTATAGTAGAAAGAGGAGCTGGAACAGGGTGAACAGTGTATCCCCCGTTAGCTAGAGGAATCGCCCATGCGGGAGCATCAGTAGATTTAACAATTTTCTCCTTACACCTAGCAGGTGTATCGTCAATTTTAGGAGCAGTAAACTTTATCTCAACAGCAATTAATATAAAACCATCAAGTATGAAATCTGAACAAATACCCCTATTTGTATGAGCAGTAATTATTACCGCCACCTTATTATTACTATCACTACCAGTACTAGCAGGGGCTATCACAATATTATTAACTGATCGAAATTTGAACACCTCCTTCTTTGACCCAGCGGGAGGTGGAGACCCAATTCTTTACCAACACTTATTTTGATTTTTCGGACATCCAGAAGTATATATTCTAATTCTCCCAGGATTTGGGATAATTTCCCACATCATTTCCCATGAAAGAGGAAAAAAAGAAGCTTTTGGAAACCTAGGAATAATCTTTGCCATACTAGCAATTGGGTTATTAGGATTTGTAGTATGAGCACATCATATATTTACAGTAGGAATAGATGTCGATACACGAGCATATTTTACATCAGCTACAATAATTATTGCAGTACCAACTGGAATTAAAATCTTCAGATGATTAGCAACAATCCAAGGATCAAAATTATCATATAGACCCACATGCTTATGATCAATAGGATTTGTTTTCCTATTTACAATAGGGGGGCTAACGGGGGTAGTCCTAGCAAATTCATCAATCGATATTGTACTACATGACACATATTATGTAGTAGCTCACTTCCACTACGTTCTATCAATAGGAGCCGTATTCGCTATCATAGCCGGATTTATCCACTGATACCCATTATTTACAGGACTAACAATAAATCCAAAATGATTGAAAACTCAATTCACAATTATATTCCTGGGAGTAAATATAACGTTCTTCCCGCAACACTTCCTAGGACTAGCTGGAATACCACGACGATATTCAGATTATCCAGATGCATACACTACATGAAATATTATCTCATCAATGGGGTCAACCATCTCATTTATTGGAGTGATAATGTTTATTTACATTTTATGAGAAAGAATAAGAACTAAACGACAAGTGTTAAGATCAACACATACAAGAAACTCAATTGAATGAATCCAAGATCTGCCCCCATCAGAACACAGATATTCAGAACTACCAACAATTATCAATTAATAAAATCTAATATGGCAGAGAAGTGCAGTGGATTTAAGCTCCACAAATAAAGTACTAAAAACTTTTATTAGAAAATGACAACATGATCATGCATGAATTTACAAGATAGAGCATCACCAATCATAGAACAACTAATCTTCTTCCATGATCATACCATAATAATCATCACAATAATTCTAGCAATAGTATTATACTTCATAGCATCAACAATTATTAACGAACTCGTAGACCGATATATACTAGAAGGTCAAACAATAGAACTAATATGAACAATTGTGCCAGCAGTAATTCTTCTATTCATCACCACTCCATCTTTACGATTATTATACCTTATAGACGAAATCCACAACCCAATTATAACAATTAAAACTATTGGACACCAATGATACTGAAGTTATGAATACTCAGACTTCGTCAACGTTGAATTCGACTCATATATAACACCATATGAGGGAGACAATAAAAGAATATTCCGACTACTAGAAACAGATAACCACGTAACTTTACCAATACACTCATTCATCCGAATTATCGTAACAGCTGCTGATGTACTTCACTCGTGAACAATCCCTAGATTGGGGATCAAAGCCGATGCAACACCAGGCCGATTAAATCAATCAAGATTTATAATCAACCGCCCTGGACTACTTTATGGTCAATGCTCAGAAATCTGCGGAGCAAACCACAGATTCATACCCATCGTAATTGAAAGAGTATCAACAGAGAATTTTATTGAATGAATTAAAAAACTAAGCGAATCAATAGGTGACTGAAAGCAAGTAATGGTCTCTTAAACCAAATAATAGTAAATTAGCAATTACTCCTATTGGGGGGATTAGTTAAAAATAACATTAGATCGTCAAACTAAAATAACCAAATAAATGGTATCCCCCTCATCCCACAAATAATACCCCTTAGATGATTAATTTTATTCATCTCGTTTTCAACAATTTTCGTATTATTCAACACAATAAACTACTTCTCATTTACCCAAACAAATAAAAAGATACAAAAAAAAATTAAATTAACAAAAAAAACAAACTGAAAATGATAAGAAACTTATTCTCAGTATTTGACCCATCAACAAACATATTTAACACATCAATAAATTGATTAAGAACTATATTAGGATTATTAATCATCCCCACAATAATATGAATAATTCCATCTCGAAACAACGCAGCATGAAATAAAACAATAAAAAAAATACACGAAGAGCTTAAAACACTCCTAGGAACAAAAAAAATCAACAACGGAAGAACACTTATATTCACGTCATTATTCTCAATAATCCTAATAAACAATACTTTAGGCTTATTCCCATACATCTTTACTAGAACCAGACACCTAACATTAACATTAACAATAGCCTTACCATTATGAACAAGATTTATAATATTCGGATGAATCAACAACACTAAACACATATTAACCCACCTTGTACCACAAGGAACACCACCGATCCTAATACCATTTATAGTGTGCATTGAAACAATCAGAAACATTATTCGCCCAGGAACATTAGCTATCCGATTAACAGCAAATATAATTGCAGGTCACCTATTAATAACACTACTAGGAGAAAATGGATCATCAATAGCATACTCAATAATCAGCATCCTAATTATTACACAGATTGCTCTACTAACATTAGAGACAGCAGTAGCAATCATTCAATCATATGTATTCGCAGTACTAAGAACATTATATTCTAGAGAAATCAATTAAAATGACAAACCACATAAATCACACATTCCACATAGTAAACCAAAGACCATGACCTCTTATTGGAGCAATGGGAGCCATAATCACATTAACTGGAACAATTAAATGATTCCACCAATATGAACAAACACTAATAAGAATTGGAATAATCACAATAATCATAACAACCATCCAATGATGACGAGATATTACACGAGAGGGCACATACCAAGGATTACATACAAGAAAAGTAACTAAAGGGTTACGATGAGGTATAATCCTATTCATTACATCAGAAGTATTCTTCTTCGTCTCCTTCTTTTGAGCATTTTTCCACAGAAGATTATCACCAACAAACGAACTCGGATCAATGTGACCACCAACTGGAATTCAAGTATTTAATCCCCTACAAATTCCACTTCTAAATACCGCAATCCTCCTATCATCAGGGGTAACTATCACTTGAGCACATCATAGAATCTTAGAAAACAATTATAACCAGGGGTTACAAGGACTATTTATAACTGTAATCCTAGGATTATATTTCACAGCACTACAAGCATACGAATATATAGAATCACCATTCACTATTGCCGACTCGGTTTATGGAGCCACGTTCTTTGTAGCAACAGGATTCCATGGTCTCCATGTAATCATTGGAACAACCTTCCTAATCACATGTTTAATACGACACCTAACACTTCATTTCTCATCAAACCACCATATAGGATTTGAAGCAGCCGCATGATATTGACATTTTGTAGATGTAGTATGACTATTCTTATATATATCTCAATTTACTGATGAGGAAGATAACCAAATAAATTTATCTAATATAAAAAGTATACTTGACTTCCAATCAAGAAGTTCAAAAAATGAGATAAATAATAAAAATAGTAACAACAATAATAACAACAATCATAATACTATCAACAATTATCATAATAATTGCGACAGCAATATCAAAAAAAAACATTGAAGACCGAGAAAAAAGATCACCATTTGAGTGCGGGTTTGACCCCATGGGATCTGCACGACTCCCGTTTTCCTTACGATTTTTCCTAATCGCAATTATATTTCTAGTATTCGACGTAGAAATTGCACTCCTATTACCAATAACAATCGTGATAACAAGATCAAACATAATATCATGAGCCACAATCAGAACATTATTTATTGTAATCCTAATCATCGGGTTATATCACGAATGAAATCAAGGATCCTTAGAGTGAGCAGAATAAGGGATTGTAGTTAATAATAACATTTGGTTTGCAATCAAAAAGTACTAATATAGTCTATCTCAAAGTAAGAAGCGATTAACGCAATCAATTTCGACCTGATCTTAGATAAATTTTATCCTTACTTAAAATTAACTGAAACCAAATAGAGGTATATTACTGTTAATAATAAAAATGAATAACCAAATTCCAGTTAAAGAAATGAATAGATTAAGTGAAAGCTGCTAACTTATCACTATAGCGGTTAAAATCCGTTTACATTTCTATTTATATAGTTTAAAAAAAACATTACACTTTCACTGTAAAAATAAATAAATATTTTATAAATACTTAAAGATAAAAATATCTCAATAACATCTTCAATGTTATGCTCTAAATAAGCTATTCAAGTACATAAATATAAAAAAAACTAACAAATTAATCCAAACAACAATAAAAAATATATAAACCCTAAGACTACCATACTGCAACCATTGATTGCCCTTAGCCAAAAAAGAAAAAAACCAAAAAAGACCCTGACCACCAAAAAACTCTCTCCAACCGGAATCAAAAGACTTAATAATAACATATCCATAATTCAAAGGAAACAAAGAAACACCATAAACAAAAACATAAGGTATAAACCACATAGACCCAAAAAAAAAAGAAGACTTATATAAAAATATAGAAAAAAGAAACTCACCTAAATCAACCTTAGATAATTCATAACCTAACCAACCACCCAAAATTCTAACTAACAAAACTGAAGTCCTCAAATAAAAAGGCAAGCAAATAACAAAAGGGGTAGGAAAAATTAATCATCTCAACATTCTACCACCAAAAATAACAACAACAAGTAAACCCAACATACCAGTACATATATTATTACCAGCATCCTCAAAAGAACAAAAAGAAGACAAATTAAAATCACCGAACAAAACATAATAAAATAAACGGAAAGAATAACAAACAGTTAAACCAGTAGACAAAAAAAACAATAGCAAACCAAAAAAATTAAAATAACCTAATAAAACCATCTCCAAAATAAGATCCCTAGAATAAAAACCAGCCAAAAACGGCATACCACACAAAGCAAAACTAGAAACAACCAAACAAGAAGAAGTAAAAGGCATAAAAAAAGAAACACCACCCATAAAACGAATATCTTGAGAATCACCCATAACATGAATAACCACCCCCGCACACATAAACAAAAGAGCCTTAAACAAAGCATGAGTTAACAGATGAAAAAAGGCCAATTCAGGAAAACCAAAAGAAACAATACCAACTATTAACCCCAATTGACTAAGAGTAGAGAGAGCAATAACCCTCCTCAAATCAAACTCAAAATTAGCCCCCAAACCAGATATAAACATAGTTAAACCCGAAACCAACAACAAAAATCTATTAAGAGAATCACCAAAAGAACATCTAAAACGAATAAGCAAATAAACACCAGCAGTAACTAAAGTAGAAGAATGAACTAAAGCAGAAACAGGAGTAGGAGCTGCCATAGCAGCTGGCAATCAAGAAGAAAAAGGAATCTGAGCTCTCCTAGTTATAGCAGCCAAAACAACAAGAAAGGAAATAAAATTCATTTCCATTCTACCCCTTATAAAAAACAAATAATACACATAATTCCAACTACCAAAATTAAACATCCAAGCAATAGATATTAAAAGAGCAACATCACCAACACGATTAGACAAAGCAGTCAACATACCAGCACCATAAGATTTAAAATTCTGATAATAAATAACCAAACAATAAGAAACTAACCCCAAACCATCTCAACCTAATAAAATTCTGATTAAATTAGGTCTTAAAATCAAAAACATCATAGAAACAACAAACAACAAAACCAAATAAATAAAACGATAAATATTCAAATCCCCATGTATATAATCATCTCTATAAAGAACAACTAAAGAAGAAATAAAAAAAACAAAACCCAAGAAAAATAAGGATATTCAATCAAAAAGAAGAGTCATAACCACAGAACTAGAATTCAAGGTAATAATATCCCACTCAATAAAATAAACTAAGTCCTTAACAACAAAAACAAAACCAACAAAAAAAGACAAAATACCAAAAAATAAAAGGAAAAAAAAACTAACAAAACAAATTGAAATAAAATTCACGACCCAAGGCAAAAAATGCATCATTGACACCACAAACCAATATTTTAATTAAACTACTTAAATTTTTATAACCAAAAAGAAACGACATCTCTAAACAAAATAAACAAATTTAATGGAAACCAGTGCAAAAAAACCAATAAAAATTCACGAACATAAAACATTGAACATGAATAAATACCCGAATAAAAACTACCATGCTGACTATAAGAATATATATATAAAGTATAAGCAGCACCAAAAAAAGACAAACCCCCCAACATCAATATAGTCAACCAAGACCAAGAAATCAAACTTCTAAATAAAACAACCTCACCTAACAAATTCAAAGAAGGAGGAGCTGCTATATTACAAGATCTCAATAAAAACCACCATATAGACATTCTGGGTATCAAACACATTAAACCCCTATTAACCAATAAACTACGACTACCCGTCCGCTCATAAACAATATTAACAAGACAAAACAAACCAGAAGAACATAAACCATGAGCAATCATCAAAACATAAGAACCACAAAACCCCCAATAATTGACAGTCATAATACCACAAACAACAATACCCATATGAGCAACAGAAGAATAAGCAACTAATGACTTCAAATCAGTCTGACGCAAACAAACCAATCTAACCAAAAACCCACCTAACAAACTAATAGAAATCCAGAAAAAATTCAAATTAAAAGAAAAATTAACTAAAAAAACCATAACACGAATTAAACCATAACCACCCAACTTCAACAAAACACCAGCCAAAATCATTGAACCAGAAATAGGTGCTTCAACATGAGCCTTAGGTAACCACAAATGAACTAAAAATAAAGGAATCCTAACCAAAAAAGCAAAGACTATGCAAAAATAAAAAAAAACTCTCGACAAACAAGGATCAAACAAAAAAAAAAAACACAGCAAACCAGAAGAATTATAAATCCCAATAACACCAATCAACAAAGGCAAGGAAGCAAATAAAGTATATAAAATCAAATAAATACCAGCCTGAAGACGCTCAGGCTGATAACCCCAACCCAAAATTAAAAACAAAGTAGGAACAAGTCTACCCTCAAAAAACAAGTAAAAAGAAAACAAATCAACACTACCAAACGAACAAAATAATATAATCATCAAAAACAAAATCATAAACAAAAAAAATTCAGAAAAATAAGAAGAACGAAAAACTGACTCTCTAGCTAACAACATCAATGAACAAATCCAAAATCTAAGAAAAATTAAACCATAAGAAATATAATCACAACCTAAAAAATAACTAAGATTACCCCAACAAAAAAAATAAGGAAAAACAAAAAAAAAAGACAAACACAAGAAAAACAAGAAAGAATTAATCAATCACCAAAAATTTAAAAAACACAAAGGGATCAAAAAAATTAAAGAAAATAAAAACCTTAACATTGAAGCATCCCAAAAGAACGATAATAATCATTCCCATATCTACGAATTATTGAAACAAGAATAGATAAACCCAAAGAACCCTCACAAACAGAAAAAACTAAAAAAACAATAACAAAATAAAACTCATAATTAAAACCACATAAATAATAATACATCAAAACAAACAAAGACAAAACCATAAACTCTAAACTCAATAAAGTAATCAACAAATGCTTACGATCCATACAAAAAACCCACAAACCACAAAGAAAAAAGGTAGAAAAATAAAAAAATATTAACATTAAAAAGTCTTAATAATTTAATAAAAATATTGGTCTTGTAAATCAAAAATGAGAAAAACCTCTTAAGACTTCAGAGAAAAGAAAACCCTATCATTAATTCCCAAAACTAACATTTTTATTAAACTACACTCTGATATTATAAAAACAATAGTAATCTCAAGAACATCAATAAGAATAATATTCACACAAATAAAACACCCTATAGCCATAGGAATAATCACAATAATACAAACCATCTTAACATGCACAATTAGAGGAATAATAAACCAAAAATTCTGATTCCCATATATTTTATTCCTAGTATTCCTAGGAGGAATACTAGTACTATTCATCTACATAACAAGACTAGCATCAAATGAAATAATATTTTTATCAATAAAACTATCAGCAGCAACAGCAATCATGACAGCAATAATATTCATAATAAGAATAGAGGAATCATACACATGAACATATGAACATAAATTAAGAGCAAACGAAAAAACAAACTTAATATTAGAAAAATTCTATAACCTACCTACAGGATCAACAACACTTATATTAGCCCTATATCTACTATTAACACTAATTGTAGTTGCAAAAATCACAAATATTTCAGAAGGACCATTACGAAAATCAAAATAATGAATAAACCCATACGAAAAAACCACCCACTAATCAAAATTATAAACAACGCACTAGTAGATCTACCCACCCCATCAAATATTAGAACATGATGAAACTTTGGATCCTTATTAGGATTATGTTTAGGTATACAAATCATCACAGGACTATTCCTAGCTATACACTACTGCCCCAACACTGAATCAGCATTCTCAAGAGTAGTACACATTTGCCGAGATGTAAATTATGGGTGATTACTACGAACACTACACGCTAACGGAGGATCAATATTCTTCATTTGCATATACATACACATTGGACGAAATATATACTACGGATCATACAACTTCACAGAAACATGAAATATTGGAGTAGTAATCTTCTTCACTACTATAGGAACAGCTTTTATAGGATATGTACTACCATGGGGGCAAATATCATTCTGAGGGGCAACAGTAATCACTAATTTACTATCAGCAATCCCATATGTAGGAACAGAACTAGTACAATGAGTTTGAGGGGGATTCGCCGTAGACAACGCCACTTTAAATCGATTCTTCACATTACACTTCCTAATACCATTTATAATTCTAGCAATAGTAATTATTCACTTAACATTCCTACACCAAACAGGATCAAACAACCCAACAGGAATAAATAGAAATACCGACAAAATCCCATTCCACCCATACTTCACTATCAAAGACACAGTAGGATTCATTTTATTAATTATAATATTATCAATATTATCACTAAAAGAACCTTACCTTCTTGGAGATCCAGACAACTTTATCCCTGCAAACCCACTAGTAACACCAATTCATATTCAACCCGAATGATATTTCCTATTTGCATACGCAATCTTACGATCAATTCCTAATAAATTAGGAGGAGTAATTGCTCTATTTATATCAATCGCAATCTTATTAATCCTACCCCTACAAAAAACCAAATTCCGAGGAACACAGTTCTACCCAATCAACCAAATTATATTCTGGCTAATAACAAACACTGTAATCCTATTAACATGAATTGGAGCCCGACCAGTTGAAGAACCATATATTATAACAGGACAAATACTAACAGTAATATACTTCTCATACTACATCACGAACCCAATAATAACAAAAATGTGAGACAAGACAACAAAATAGTCGGAAAGCTTTATGATAAGCAAATACCTTGAAAGTAAGAGAAAGGAGTTTAAATCCCCTACCGACTTAAAACATACTCAAATTAATACACTAAAACAAAGAGTAAAAAAATAACCTAACACCCAAAACAAAAATTAAATAATTCAAAGAAACAGGCAAAAAACTCCTCCAAGATATATACATCAACCTATCATAACGAAAACGAGGCAAAGTACCACGAACCCAAACAAATAAAAAAGAAACAAAAGAAACCCTTAAAAAGAAAAAAAAAGAATACAAATCACAACCCAAAAACATAACACAAAACAAAACACTCATAAACAAAATTCTAGCATACTCAGCCAAAAAAATTAAAGCAAACCCTCCAGATCTATACTCAACATTAAAACCAGAAACCAACTCAGACTCACCCTCAGCAAAATCAAAAGGAGTTCGATTAGTCTCCGCCAAACAAGAAACAAATCAAACTAAAACCAAAGGCAAAGAAAAAAAAACTAACCAAACATAAAACTGAAAATAAAAAAAAGAAACCAAATTATAACCACAAACCAAAAAAACAAAAGACAATAAAATCAAAGCAAGTCTAACCTCATAAGAAATAGATTGAGCAACTGCACGCATACACCCCAACAAAGAATAATTAGAATTAGAAGACCAACCAGCAACCATAAGAGAATAAACACCAAGTCTAGTACAACACAAAAAAAACAATAAACCTAAATCAAAAGAAAAAAAACCACCAAAATAAGGAATAACCAACCAAATAATTAAAGAAAGAAACAAACCAAACACAGGAGCAAAATAATAAGGCAAATAATTAGAAACATAAGGAAAACACTGCTCCCTAACAAACAACTTAACCACATCTCTAAAAGGTTGAAGCAAACCTAAAAACCCCACCCTATTAGGACCCTTACGAATATGAATATAACCTAAAACCCTACGCTCAAGTAAAGTAAGAAAAGCTACACCAACCATAACAAAAATAGACAATAAAAAAAAAACAACAAACAAAAATAAAAAGTCATTAAACACTACTACATATAAAATAAATTTATATTAGAAGATTCTAAATCCACTGCACTTCTCTGCCAAAATAGTAATTAATAATAATCAAACAACATAAAATTATTTATTGAAAGTGGTCCTTTCGTACTAACTCACAAAACAAATTATAGATAGAAACCAACCTGGCTCACGCCGGTCTGAACTCAGATCATGTAGGATTTTAAAGGTCGAACAGACCTAATCAATTAAAGCTTCTACACCAAAAATTCACCCTAATCCAACATCGAGGTCGCAAACCCCCCTGTCAATAAGAACTTTCAAGAAAGATTACGCTGTTATCCCTAAGGTAATTTAATCTTAAAATCAATAATAAAGGATCAAAAAAAATATAAATAAATAAACAAAAAAAAGAAGAGTTAAACAAATCTCCTAGCCGCCCCAGCAAAATAAACAAAACAATATTAAAAAAAACCAACAAAAAAATCATCACAAATATAAAACTCTATAGGGTCTTCTCGTCCCATAAAAAAATTTAGGTATTCTTACCTAAAACCAAAATTCAATACATCAAAAAGAGACAGATTATATCTCGTCAAACCATTCATTCCAGCCCACAATTAAAAGACTAATGATTATGCTACCTTTGCACGGTCAAAATACCGCGGCCCTTCAAAAAAATCAGCGGGCAGGCCATACCTCAAAAAAACACAAGAGAAGTTGTTTTTGATAAACAGGCGGATATAAAAATTGCCGAATTCCTTTTAAAGAAATAAAAAATAAAACACAAAATAAAAAAGAATATACTAATCCTACCATTATTACAAATAAAAAACAATTAAAAAATAAACCCCAGTAAAAAATTAAACAAAACATAAAGAAAAAATAACTAAAAATAAAATTTGAACATACTTAAAAAGATAGTTAACATAAAACCCACCAAAATAAACAAAACAAAACAAATTATAAAAATATGAAACGAAGCTAAACCCCCGAAACATTTGCAAAAAATAAAAATAACCTAAGAAAAAGAAACTTTAAATAAATTACATGAATTAAATTCATTTCCCAAGGAACCAGATACCATCAAATACGAATAGCATATCACCACCAATAAAATATTATTAATGCTTATAAAACAGCAACTAAAATAAATAATTAACTCACTTGAAATCGGGAAATAGAAAATAAATAATAAAATTTAATAAGCCCTGATACACAAGGTACAACAAACAAAATAAACTTTCAAAAAACAAAATAAATAAACCTATACAGTACAAAGTAAACTATAATTAAAAAAATCAAACCAAAAAAATATACAATGACAATAAAATACTTCCATTAAAACAAAATAAAAACCATTAAAAACAATAAACTACATATCAAATCAGACCACACTGAATCGCACAGCAAACTCTCCAATGTAAATGAAAATACCTCCTAGGTATATAATCTGTATCATTCCAGCTACACCTTCCGGTACAACCACTCTGTTACGACTTATCTCGCCTCTTAAACAACGAGAGCGACGGGCGATGTGTACATACTTTAGAACCAAAATCACAAAAACAATCTTCAAATAATTACAATCAAATCCAATTTCATGAAAGAAATTTCAACAAACAATCCAAAATTAATAACAATGTAATCCACCACCAACTTAAATAAAAGCTGCACCTTGACCTGAAATAAACCAAAATAAAGGAAAGAAAAAATTATAACCCTAAAAAGATTCTCATTATAACGGCGGTATACAAACAAAAAAAATAAGCAAGGTCCAACGCGGATTATCGATAATAGGGCAGATTCCTCTGAACGGAATAAAATACCGCCAAATTCTTTAAGTTTCAAGAACATAACTAATACTACTCAGGCCACAAAATTAACATCAAAAATAATAGGGTATCTAATCCTAGTCTAAAAAAAGATTTCATAGCCTACAAAACAACAAGGGGGAAAAACAAGAAATTGAAATTTCACCAAAAATCAAAAGAAATTAAACCCAAAAATTAAATAAAACTATCAACCAAAAAATATTTGCTTGAGCTCCATGTATAACCGCGGCTGCTGGCACAAATTTAACCAACTCTAAAAAATATAACTAAATCTGAGTCACCTCAATATATAAAAATAAATAATGCGAATAAAAAAACAAACAACATTAAGAAAAAACAAATCACGCAAAAACTTACATATAAAAAAAATTAAGAACAAACATAAAAGCAAGAATAAAACTACTCTCTATAAACAACAACAACAAGAAAGGTACGACAAAAAAAAGTACAAACAACAAAAACCAAGTAACAAGCAAGAGTACCCCCCACCCACAAACCAACCAAAAAATCTTTTTCTTGCCCAACTCTAATAGATCAAAACTTTTCAAAGACCAACCATGAAAATAAAACTACTCTATAAACAACAACAACAAGAAAGGTACGACAAAAAAAAGTACAAACAACAAAAACCAAGTAACAAGCAAGAGTACTCCCTTTTTTAGATCTCATTTTTTTTAGATTTACAAAATGAGATCTAAAAACTATATAAATGTTTATCTTAATAGAATTAATACATCAATAAGATAAATAATTTAAAATAAGTAATTATTTAATATGACTTATATTTAATATAAGATTCAATTTATCTTATTAAATATATTATATATATAGAATCTAAAATTTTCTTTTTAGGTATTTGTATTCAATATAATTAATTTTATTATAATAATACTTATTTAAAATAAATCCTATCTTTAGTAACTTAAATCAATTCTATTCAAATAATTAATTTTATTAATATAGGTTATTATTATATAAAAAAACACACCTTAAAGAAAACTAACAAACAGAGAACAAAATAAAAATCACTAAAACCAAAACAAACCCCAAAAACAAAAACCAAACCGCCCCAAAAAAAATAACATAAAATACAAAAAAAAAACACAAAACAAAACAAAACAAAACAAAACAAAACAAAACAAAACAAAACAAAATGGAGTGCCTGAAAAAGGATTACTATGATAGGGTAAATAATGTATAAAAATACCTCCATTACGTTAAATAGAGTCAAACCATTCCCTGAAATATCAAAAATTCCCGTGCACCATACACTAAAACGTAAAAATTAGAAAAGTAAGCTAATAAAGCTAATGGGTTCATACCCCATAAATAGAGTAAATACTCTCTCTTCTAATGCCCAACAACTCAACAAAAATCCTCTTATTAACAACGTTAACAAGAGGTATTTTAATCTCAATTTCCTCTAATTCATGATTTGGAGCATGAATGGGGTTAGAGATTAATTTACTATCATTTATTCCAATAATGATAGAAAAAAAAAATATCTACACCACAGAAGCCTCACTAAAATACTTTATTGTACAAGCAGGGGCTTCATCAATACTATTATTCATAGTAATAATAAGAGCAATAGAAGAAAGAATATTAATTAACTCGGACAACTTATATACACAAATATTAATAAACACACCCCTATTACTAAAAGGGGGGGTCGCCCCAATACATTGGTGATTCCCTGGAGTAATGGAGGGGTTAAACTGAAATAATTGCTTAATTCTAATAACTCTACAAAAATCCGCACCCCTATCCTTAATCTCATACCAAATTAACAATGATATATTCCTAGAAATAATCATTGTAACATCAGTAATAATTGGAGCTATCGGGGGATTAAATCAAACATCACTACGAAAAATCATAACATACTCATCAATTAACCACACAGGTTGAATAATATCGGCAATAATTACAGGAAATGATATATGAGTAACATATTTCACAATCTACTCAATACTAACATTAACAGTAGTGTCGATTGTAAAAACCACCAAATTATCTTTCGTTAACCAAATAGCAATAACAGAAAAGAAGAACAAACTAACAAAATTCCTTGTATTCACAAGAATTTTATCATTAGGAGGTTTGCCGCCATTCTTGGGATTTATACCAAAATGAATAGTCATTCAAGCTATAATAACCAACGAAATAAAAACAACAGCCACAATAATGGTTTTAATATCAGTAGTAACGTTATATTACTACATACGAATGACATACTCAAGTTTAATAATACTACACCTAGAAACAAAATGATTAATTGCCCAACCTATTAATAAAACACCTAAACACATTATTTTATTAACATCAATCTCAATTACGGGGTTAATAATATCAGAAATAATCATGAACTTAGATTAAAGGCTTTAAGTTAAACAAACTAATATCCTTCAAAGCTATAAATAAAGAAAATCTTTAAGCCTTAGTAGCAAAACTACCCCTATAGAATTGCATTCTATAATCACCTAATGAATATAAAGCTATAGTAGAAGGGAAAATCCCATAAATAGATTTACAATCTATCACCTAAAATCAGACATTCCACTAATAATTAAACGATGGTTATTCTCAACAAACCATAAAGATATTGGAACATTATACTTCATCTTCGGGGCATGATCCGGAATATTAGGAACATCATTAAGAATATTAATCCGAGCAGAACTTGGTCAACCAGGATCCTTAATTGGAGACGACCAAATTTACAATGTAATCGTAACCGCACATGCATTTATCATAATCTTTTTCATGGTTATACCAATTCTAATTGGGGGTTTTGGAAATTGATTAGTACCACTCATACTTGGGGCCCCTGATATAGCATTTCCACGAATGAATAACATAAGATTTTGACTACTCCCACCCTCACTTACACTCCTCCTAACCAGAAGTATAGTAGAAAGAGGAGCTGGAACAGGGTGAACAGTGTATCCCCCGTTAGCTAGAGGAATCGCCCATGCGGGAGCATCAGTAGATTTAACAATTTTCTCCTTACACCTAGCAGGTGTATCGTCAATTTTAGGAGCAGTAAACTTTATCTCAACAGCAATTAATATAAAACCATCAAGTATGAAATCTGAACAAATACCCCTATTTGTATGAGCAGTAATTATTACCGCCACCTTATTATTACTATCACTACCAGTACTAGCAGGGGCTATCACAATATTATTAACTGATCGAAATTTGAACACCTCCTTCTTTGACCCAGCGGGAGGTGGAGACCCAATTCTTTACCAACACTTATTTTGATTTTTCGGACATCCAGAAGTATATATTCTAATTCTCCCAGGATTTGGGATAATTTCCCACATCATTTCCCATGAAAGAGGAAAAAAAGAAGCTTTTGGAAACCTAGGAATAATCTTTGCCATACTAGCAATTGGGTTATTAGGATTTGTAGTATGAGCACATCATATATTTACAGTAGGAATAGATGTCGATACACGAGCATATTTTACATCAGCTACAATAATTATTGCAGTACCAACTGGAATTAAAATCTTCAGATGATTAGCAACAATCCAAGGATCAAAATTATCATATAGACCCACATGCTTATGATCAATAGGATTTGTTTTCCTATTTACAATAGGGGGGCTAACGGGGGTAGTCCTAGCAAATTCATCAATCGATATTGTACTACATGACACATATTATGTAGTAGCTCACTTCCACTACGTTCTATCAATAGGAGCCGTATTCGCTATCATAGCCGGATTTATCCACTGATACCCATTATTTACAGGACTAACAATAAATCCAAAATGATTGAAAACTCAATTCACAATTATATTCCTGGGAGTAAATATAACGTTCTTCCCGCAACACTTCCTAGGACTAGCTGGAATACCACGACGATATTCAGATTATCCAGATGCATACACTACATGAAATATTATCTCATCAATGGGGTCAACCATCTCATTTATTGGAGTGATAATGTTTATTTACATTTTATGAGAAAGAATAAGAACTAAACGACAAGTGTTAAGATCAACACATACAAGAAACTCAATTGAATGAATCCAAGATCTGCCCCCATCAGAACACAGATATTCAGAACTACCAACAATTATCAATTAATAAAATCTAATATGGCAGAGAAGTGCAGTGGATTTAAGCTCCACAAATAAAGTACTAAAAACTTTTATTAGAAAATGACAACATGATCATGCATGAATTTACAAGATAGAGCATCACCAATCATAGAACAACTAATCTTCTTCCATGATCATACCATAATAATCATCACAATAATTCTAGCAATAGTATTATACTTCATAGCATCAACAATTATTAACGAACTCGTAGACCGATATATACTAGAAGGTCAAACAATAGAACTAATATGAACAATTGTGCCAGCAGTAATTCTTCTATTCATCACCACTCCATCTTTACGATTATTATACCTTATAGACGAAATCCACAACCCAATTATAACAATTAAAACTATTGGACACCAATGATACTGAAGTTATGAATACTCAGACTTCGTCAACGTTGAATTCGACTCATATATAACACCATATGAGGGAGACAATAAAAGAATATTCCGACTACTAGAAACAGATAACCACGTAACTTTACCAATACACTCATTCATCCGAATTATCGTAACAGCTGCTGATGTACTTCACTCGTGAACAATCCCTAGATTGGGGATCAAAGCCGATGCAACACCAGGCCGATTAAATCAATCAAGATTTATAATCAACCGCCCTGGACTACTTTATGGTCAATGCTCAGAAATCTGCGGAGCAAACCACAGATTCATACCCATCGTAATTGAAAGAGTATCAACAGAGAATTTTATTGAATGAATTAAAAAACTAAGCGAATCAATAGGTGACTGAAAGCAAGTAATGGTCTCTTAAACCAAATAATAGTAAATTAGCAATTACTCCTATTGGGGGGATTAGTTAAAAATAACATTAGATCGTCAAACTAAAATAACCAAATAAATGGTATCCCCCTCATCCCACAAATAATACCCCTTAGATGATTAATTTTATTCATCTCGTTTTCAACAATTTTCGTATTATTCAACACAATAAACTACTTCTCATTTACCCAAACAAATAAAAAGATACAAAAAAAAATTAAATTAACAAAAAAAACAAACTGAAAATGATAAGAAACTTATTCTCAGTATTTGACCCATCAACAAACATATTTAACACATCAATAAATTGATTAAGAACTATATTAGGATTATTAATCATCCCCACAATAATATGAATAATTCCATCTCGAAACAACGCAGCATGAAATAAAACAATAAAAAAATACACGAAGAGCTTAAAACACTC
>NW_028259320.1:0-26373 GCF_977971745.1 Zootermopsis nevadensis | reverse complement strand
GGTTATGGTTTAATTCGTGTTATGGTTTTTTTAGTTAATTTTTCTTTTAATTTGAATTTTTTCTGGATTTCTATTAGTTTGTTAGGTGGGTTTTTGGTTAGATTGGTTTGTTTGCGTCAGACTGATTTGAAGTCATTAGTTGCTTATTCTTCTGTTGCTCATATGGGTATTGTTGTTTGTGGTATTATGACTGTCAATTATTGGGGGTTTTGTGGTTCTTATGTTTTGATGATTGCTCATGGTTTATGTTCTTCTGGTTTGTTTTGTCTTGTTAATATTGTTTATGAGCGGACGGGTAGTCGTAGTTTATTGGTTAATAGGGGTTTAATGTGTTTGATACCCAGAATGTCTATATGGTGGTTTTTATTGAGATCTTGTAATATAGCAGCTCCTCCTTCTTTGAATTTGTTAGGTGAGGTTGTTTTATTTAGAAGTTTGATTTCTTGGTCTTGGTTGACTATATTGATGTTGGGGGGTTTGTCTTTTTTTGGTGCTGCTTATACTTTATATATATATTCTTATAGTCAGCATGGTAGTTTTTATTCGGG
The DNA here is from genome assembly GCF_977971745.1 of Zootermopsis nevadensis. Taxonomy (NCBI): domain Eukaryota; kingdom Metazoa; phylum Arthropoda; class Insecta; order Blattodea; family Termopsidae; genus Zootermopsis; species Zootermopsis nevadensis. The sequence continues at coordinate 25,825 of NW_028259320.1, read as the reverse complement.
TATTTATTCATGTTCAATGTTTTATGTTCGTGAATTTTTATTGGTTTTTTTGCACTGGTTTCCATTAAATTTGTTTATTTTGTTTAGAGATGTCGTTTCTTTTTGGTTATAAAAATTTAAGTAGTTTAATTAAAATATTGGTTTGTGGTGTCAATGATGCATTTTTTGCCTTGGGTCGTGAATTTTATTTCAATTTGTTTTGTTAGTTTTTTTTTCCTTTTATTTTTTGGTATTTTGTCTTTTTTTGTTGGTTTTGTTTTTGTTGTTAAGGACTTAGTTTATTTTATTGAGTGGGATATTATTACCTTGAATTCTAGTTCTGTGGTTATGACTCTTCTTTTTGATTGAATATCCTTATTTTTCTTGGGTTTTGTTTTTTTTATTTCTTCTTTAGTTGTTCTTTATAGAGATGATTATATACATGGGGATTTGAATATTTATCGTTTTATTTATTTGGTTTTGTTGTTTGTTGTTTCTATGATGTTTTTGATTTTAAGACCTAATTTAATCAGAATTTTATTAGGTTGAGATGGTTTGGGGTTAGTTTCTTATTGTTTGGTTATTTATTATCAGAATTTTAAATCTTATGGTGCTGGTATGTTGACTGCTTTGTCTAATCGTGTTGGTGATGTTGCTCTTTTAATATCTATTGCTTGGATGTTTAATTTTGGTAGTTGGAATTATGTGTATTATTTGTTTTTTATAAGGGGTAGAATGGAAATGAATTTTATTTCCTTTCTTGTTGTTTTGGCTGCTATAACTAGGAGAGCTCAGATTCCTTTTTCTTCTTGATTGCCAGCTGCTATGGCAGCTCCTACTCCTGTTTCTGCTTTAGTTCATTCTTCTACTTTAGTTACTGCTGGTGTTTATTTGCTTATTCGTTTTAGATGTTCTTTTGGTGATTCTCTTAATAGATTTTTGTTGTTGGTTTCGGGTTTAACTATGTTTATATCTGGTTTGGGGGCTAATTTTGAGTTTGATTTGAGGAGGGTTATTGCTCTCTCTACTCTTAGTCAATTGGGGTTAATAGTTGGTATTGTTTCTTTTGGTTTTCCTGAATTGGCCTTTTTTCATCTGTTAACTCATGCTTTGTTTAAGGCTCTTTTGTTTATGTGTGCGGGGGTGGTTATTCATGTTATGGGTGATTCTCAAGATATTCGTTTTATGGGTGGTGTTTCTTTTTTTATGCCTTTTACTTCTTCTTGTTTGGTTGTTTCTAGTTTTGCTTTGTGTGGTATGCCGTTTTTGGCTGGTTTTTATTCTAGGGATCTTATTTTGGAGATGGTTTTATTAGGTTATTTTAATTTTTTTGGTTTGCTATTGTTTTTTTTGTCTACTGGTTTAACTGTTTGTTATTCTTTCCGTTTATTTTATTATGTTTTGTTCGGTGATTTTAATTTGTCTTCTTTTTGTTCTTTTGAGGATGCTGGTAATAATATATGTACTGGTATGTTGGGTTTACTTGTTGTTGTTATTTTTGGTGGTAGAATGTTGAGATGATTAATTTTTCCTACCCCTTTTGTTATTTGCTTGCCTTTTTATTTGAGGACTTCAGTTTTGTTAGTTAGAATTTTGGGTGGTTGGTTAGGTTATGAATTATCTAAGGTTGATTTAGGTGAGTTTCTTTTTTCTATATTTTTATATAAGTCTTCTTTTTTTTTTGGGTCTATGTGGTTTATACCTTATGTTTTTGTTTATGGTGTTTCTTTGTTTCCTTTGAATTATGGATATGTTATTATTAAGTCTTTTGATTCCGGTTGGAGAGAGTTTTTTGGTGGTCAGGGTCTTTTTTTGGTTTTTTTCTTTTTTGGCTAAGGGCAATCAATGGTTGCAGTATGGTAGTCTTAGGGTTTATATATTTTTATTGTTGTTTGGATTAATTTGTTAGTTTTTTTTATATTTATGTACTTGAATAGCTTATTTAGAGCATAACATTGAAGATGTTATTGAGATATTTTTATCTTTAAGTATTTATAAAATATTTATTTATTTTTACAGTGAAAGTGTAATGTTTTTTTTAAACTATATAAATAGAAATGTAAACGGATTTTAACCGCTATAGTGATAAGTTAGCAGCTTTCACTTAATCTATTCATTTCTTTAACTGGAATTTGGTTATTCATTTTTATTATTAACAGTAATATACCTCTATTTGGTTTCAGTTAATTTTAAGTAAGGATAAAATTTATCTAAGATCAGGTCGAAATTGATTGCGTTAATCGCTTCTTACTTTGAGATAGACTATATTAGTACTTTTTGATTGCAAACCAAATGTTATTATTAACTACAATCCCTTATTCTGCTCACTCTAAGGATCCTTGATTTCATTCGTGATATAACCCGATGATTAGGATTACAATAAATAATGTTCTGATTGTGGCTCATGATATTATGTTTGATCTTGTTATCACGATTGTTATTGGTAATAGGAGTGCAATTTCTACGTCGAATACTAGAAATATAATTGCGATTAGGAAAAATCGTAAGGAAAACGGGAGTCGTGCAGATCCCATGGGGTCAAACCCGCACTCAAATGGTGATCTTTTTTCTCGGTCTTCAATGTTTTTTTTTGATATTGCTGTCGCAATTATTATGATAATTGTTGATAGTATTATGATTGTTGTTATTATTGTTGTTACTATTTTTATTATTTATCTCATTTTTTGAACTTCTTGATTGGAAGTCAAGTATACTTTTTATATTAGATAAATTTATTTGGTTATCTTCCTCATCAGTAAATTGAGATATATAAGAATAGTCATACTACATCTACAAAATGTCAATATCATGCGGCTGCTTCAAATCCTATATGGTGGTTTGATGAGAAATGAAGTGTTAGGTGTCGTATTAAACATGTGATTAGGAAGGTTGTTCCAATGATTACATGGAGACCATGGAATCCTGTTGCTACAAAGAACGTGGCTCCATAAACCGAGTCGGCAATAGTGAATGGTGATTCTATATATTCGTATGCTTGTAGTGCTGTGAAATATAATCCTAGGATTACAGTTATAAATAGTCCTTGTAACCCCTGGTTATAATTGTTTTCTAAGATTCTATGATGTGCTCAAGTGATAGTTACCCCTGATGATAGGAGGATTGCGGTATTTAGAAGTGGAATTTGTAGGGGATTAAATACTTGAATTCCAGTTGGTGGTCACATTGATCCGAGTTCGTTTGTTGGTGATAATCTTCTGTGGAAAAATGCTCAAAAGAAGGAGACGAAGAAGAATACTTCTGATGTAATGAATAGGATTATACCTCATCGTAACCCTTTAGTTACTTTTCTTGTATGTAATCCTTGGTATGTGCCCTCTCGTGTAATATCTCGTCATCATTGGATGGTTGTTATGATTATTGTGATTATTCCAATTCTTATTAGTGTTTGTTCATATTGGTGGAATCATTTAATTGTTCCAGTTAATGTGATTATGGCTCCCATTGCTCCAATAAGAGGTCATGGTCTTTGGTTTACTATGTGGAATGTGTGATTTATGTGGTTTGTCATTTTAATTGATTTCTCTAGAATATAATGTTCTTAGTACTGCGAATACATATGATTGAATGATTGCTACTGCTGTCTCTAATGTTAGTAGAGCAATCTGTTGTAATAATTAGGATGCTGATTATTGAGTATGCTATTGATGATCCATTTTCTCCTAGTAGTGTTATTAATAGGTGACCTGCAATTATATTTGCTGTTAATCGGATAGCTAATGTTCCTGGGCGAATAATGTTTCTGATTGTTTCAATGCACACTATAAATGGTATTAGGATCGGTGGTGTTCCTTGTGGTACAAGGTGGGTTAATATGTGTTTAGTGTTGTTGATTCATCCGAATATTATAAATCTTGTTCATAATGGTAAGGCTATTGTTAATGTTAATGTTAGGTGTCTGGTTCTAGTAAAGATGTATGGGAATAAGCCTAAAGTATTGTTTATTAGGATTATTGAGAATAATGACGTGAATATAAGTGTTCTTCCGTTGTTGATTTTTTTTGTTCCTAGGAGTGTTTTAAGCTCTTCGTGTATTTTTTTTATTGTTTTATTTCATGCTGCGTTGTTTCGAGATGGAATTATTCATATTATTGTGGGGATGATTAATAATCCTAATATAGTTCTTAATCAATTTATTGATGTGTTAAATATGTTTGTTGATGGGTCAAATACTGAGAATAAGTTTCTTATCATTTTCAGTTTGTTTTTTTTGTTAATTTAATTTTTTTTTGTATCTTTTTATTTGTTTGGGTAAATGAGAAGTAGTTTATTGTGTTGAATAATACGAAAATTGTTGAAAACGAGATGAATAAAATTAATCATCTAAGGGGTATTATTTGTGGGATGAGGGGGATACCATTTATTTGGTTATTTTAGTTTGACGATCTAATGTTATTTTTAACTAATCCCCCCAATAGGAGTAATTGCTAATTTACTATTATTTGGTTTAAGAGACCATTACTTGCTTTCAGTCACCTATTGATTCGCTTAGTTTTTTAATTCATTCAATAAAATTCTCTGTTGATACTCTTTCAATTACGATGGGTATGAATCTGTGGTTTGCTCCGCAGATTTCTGAGCATTGACCATAAAGTAGTCCAGGGCGGTTGATTATAAATCTTGATTGATTTAATCGGCCTGGTGTTGCATCGGCTTTGATCCCCAATCTAGGGATTGTTCACGAGTGAAGTACATCAGCAGCTGTTACGATAATTCGGATGAATGAGTGTATTGGTAAAGTTACGTGGTTATCTGTTTCTAGTAGTCGGAATATTCTTTTATTGTCTCCCTCATATGGTGTTATATATGAGTCGAATTCAACGTTGACGAAGTCTGAGTATTCATAACTTCAGTATCATTGGTGTCCAATAGTTTTAATTGTTATAATTGGGTTGTGGATTTCGTCTATAAGGTATAATAATCGTAAAGATGGAGTGGTGATGAATAGAAGAATTACTGCTGGCACAATTGTTCATATTAGTTCTATTGTTTGACCTTCTAGTATATATCGGTCTACGAGTTCGTTAATAATTGTTGATGCTATGAAGTATAATACTATTGCTAGAATTATTGTGATGATTATTATGGTATGATCATGGAAGAAGATTAGTTGTTCTATGATTGGTGATGCTCTATCTTGTAAATTCATGCATGATCATGTTGTCATTTTCTAATAAAAGTTTTTAGTACTTTATTTGTGGAGCTTAAATCCACTGCACTTCTCTGCCATATTAGATTTTATTAATTGATAATTGTTGGTAGTTCTGAATATCTGTGTTCTGATGGGGGCAGATCTTGGATTCATTCAATTGAGTTTCTTGTATGTGTTGATCTTAACACTTGTCGTTTAGTTCTTATTCTTTCTCATAAAATGTAAATAAACATTATCACTCCAATAAATGAGATGGTTGACCCCATTGATGAGATAATATTTCATGTAGTGTATGCATCTGGATAATCTGAATATCGTCGTGGTATTCCAGCTAGTCCTAGGAAGTGTTGCGGGAAGAACGTTATATTTACTCCCAGGAATATAATTGTGAATTGAGTTTTCAATCATTTTGGATTTATTGTTAGTCCTGTAAATAATGGGTATCAGTGGATAAATCCGGCTATGATAGCGAATACGGCTCCTATTGATAGAACGTAGTGGAAGTGAGCTACTACATAATATGTGTCATGTAGTACAATATCGATTGATGAATTTGCTAGGACTACCCCCGTTAGCCCCCCTATTGTAAATAGGAAAACAAATCCTATTGATCATAAGCATGTGGGTCTATATGATAATTTTGATCCTTGGATTGTTGCTAATCATCTGAAGATTTTAATTCCAGTTGGTACTGCAATAATTATTGTAGCTGATGTAAAATATGCTCGTGTATCGACATCTATTCCTACTGTAAATATATGATGTGCTCATACTACAAATCCTAATAACCCAATTGCTAGTATGGCAAAGATTATTCCTAGGTTTCCAAAAGCTTCTTTTTTTCCTCTTTCATGGGAAATGATGTGGGAAATTATCCCAAATCCTGGGAGAATTAGAATATATACTTCTGGATGTCCGAAAAATCAAAATAAGTGTTGGTAAAGAATTGGGTCTCCACCTCCCGCTGGGTCAAAGAAGGAGGTGTTCAAATTTCGATCAGTTAATAATATTGTGATAGCCCCTGCTAGTACTGGTAGTGATAGTAATAATAAGGTGGCGGTAATAATTACTGCTCATACAAATAGGGGTATTTGTTCAGATTTCATACTTGATGGTTTTATATTAATTGCTGTTGAGATAAAGTTTACTGCTCCTAAAATTGACGATACACCTGCTAGGTGTAAGGAGAAAATTGTTAAATCTACTGATGCTCCCGCATGGGCGATTCCTCTAGCTAACGGGGGATACACTGTTCACCCTGTTCCAGCTCCTCTTTCTACTATACTTCTGGTTAGGAGGAGTGTAAGTGAGGGTGGGAGTAGTCAAAATCTTATGTTATTCATTCGTGGAAATGCTATATCAGGGGCCCCAAGTATGAGTGGTACTAATCAATTTCCAAAACCCCCAATTAGAATTGGTATAACCATGAAAAAGATTATGATAAATGCATGTGCGGTTACGATTACATTGTAAATTTGGTCGTCTCCAATTAAGGATCCTGGTTGACCAAGTTCTGCTCGGATTAATATTCTTAATGATGTTCCTAATATTCCGGATCATGCCCCGAAGATGAAGTATAATGTTCCAATATCTTTATGGTTTGTTGAGAATAACCATCGTTTAATTATTAGTGGAATGTCTGATTTTAGGTGATAGATTGTAAATCTATTTATGGGATTTTCCCTTCTACTATAGCTTTATATTCATTAGGTGATTATAGAATGCAATTCTATAGGGGTAGTTTTGCTACTAAGGCTTAAAGATTTTCTTTATTTATAGCTTTGAAGGATATTAGTTTGTTTAACTTAAAGCCTTTAATCTAAGTTCATGATTATTTCTGATATTATTAACCCCGTAATTGAGATTGATGTTAATAAAATAATGTGTTTAGGTGTTTTATTAATAGGTTGGGCAATTAATCATTTTGTTTCTAGGTGTAGTATTATTAAACTTGAGTATGTCATTCGTATGTAGTAATATAACGTTACTACTGATATTAAAACCATTATTGTGGCTGTTGTTTTTATTTCGTTGGTTATTATAGCTTGAATGACTATTCATTTTGGTATAAATCCCAAGAATGGCGGCAAACCTCCTAATGATAAAATTCTTGTGAATACAAGGAATTTTGTTAGTTTGTTCTTCTTTTCTGTTATTGCTATTTGGTTAACGAAAGATAATTTGGTGGTTTTTACAATCGACACTACTGTTAATGTTAGTATTGAGTAGATTGTGAAATATGTTACTCATATATCATTTCCTGTAATTATTGCCGATATTATTCAACCTGTGTGGTTAATTGATGAGTATGTTATGATTTTTCGTAGTGATGTTTGATTTAATCCCCCGATAGCTCCAATTATTACTGATGTTACAATGATTATTTCTAGGAATATATCATTGTTAATTTGGTATGAGATTAAGGATAGGGGTGCGGATTTTTGTAGAGTTATTAGAATTAAGCAATTATTTCAGTTTAACCCCTCCATTACTCCAGGGAATCACCAATGTATTGGGGCGACCCCCCCTTTTAGTAATAGGGGTGTGTTTATTAATATTTGTGTATATAAGTTGTCCGAGTTAATTAATATTCTTTCTTCTATTGCTCTTATTATTACTATGAATAATAGTATTGATGAAGCCCCTGCTTGTACAATAAAGTATTTTAGTGAGGCTTCTGTGGTGTAGATATTTTTTTTTTCTATCATTATTGGAATAAATGATAGTAAATTAATCTCTAACCCCATTCATGCTCCAAATCATGAATTAGAGGAAATTGAGATTAAAATACCTCTTGTTAACGTTGTTAATAAGAGGATTTTTGTTGAGTTGTTGGGCATTAGAAGAGAGAGTATTTACTCTATTTATGGGGTATGAACCCATTAGCTTTATTAGCTTACTTTTCTAATTTTTACGTTTTAGTGTATGGTGCACGGGAATTTTTGATATTTCAGGGAATGGTTTGACTCTATTTAACGTAATGGAGGTATTTTTATACATTATTTACCCTATCATAGTAATCCTTTTTCAGGCACTCCATTTTGTTTTGTTTTGTTTTGTTTTGTTTTGTTTTGTTTTGTTTTGTTTTGTGTTTTTTTTTTGTATTTTATGTTATTTTTTTTGGGGCGGTTTGGTTTTTGTTTTTGGGGTTTGTTTTGGTTTTAGTGATTTTTATTTTGTTCTCTGTTTGTTAGTTTTCTTTAAGGTGTGTTTTTTTTATATAATAATAACCTATATTAATAAAATTAATTATTTGAATAGAATTGATTTAAGTTACTAAAGATAGGATTTATTTTAAATAAGTATTATTATAATAAAATTAATTATATTGAATACAAATACCTAAAAAGAAAATTTTAGATTCTATATATATAATATATTTAATAAGATAAATTGAATCTTATATTAAATATAAGTCATATTAAATAATTACTTATTTTAAATTATTTATCTTATTGATGTATTAATTCTATTAAGATAAACATTTATATAGTTTTTAGATCTCATTTTGTAAATCTAAAAAAAATGAGATCTAAAAAAGGGAGTACTCTTGCTTGTTACTTGGTTTTATGTTGTTTGTACTTTTTTTTGTCGTACCTTTCTTGTTGTTGTTGTTTATAGAGTAGTTTTATTTTCATGGTTGGTCTTTGAAAAGTTTTGATCTATTAGAGTTGGGCAAGAAAAAGATTTTTTGGTTGGTTTGTGGGTGGGGGGTACTCTTGCTTGTTACTTGGTTTTTGTTGTTTGTACTTTTTTTTGTCGTACCTTTCTTGTTGTTGTTGTTTATAGAGAGTAGTTTTATTCTTGCTTTTATGTTTGTTCTTAATTTTTTTTATATGTAAGTTTTTGCGTGATTTGTTTTTTCTTAATGTTGTTTGTTTTTTTATTCGCATTATTTATTTTTATATATTGAGGTGACTCAGATTTAGTTATATTTTTTAGAGTTGGTTAAATTTGTGCCAGCAGCCGCGGTTATACATGGAGCTCAAGCAAATATTTTTTGGTTGATAGTTTTATTTAATTTTTGGGTTTAATTTCTTTTGATTTTTGGTGAAATTTCAATTTCTTGTTTTTCCCCCTTGTTGTTTTGTAGGCTATGAAATCTTTTTTTAGACTAGGATTAGATACCCTATTATTTTTGATGTTAATTTTGTGGCCTGAGTAGTATTAGTTATGTTCTTGAAACTTAAAGAATTTGGCGGTATTTTATTCCGTTCAGAGGAATCTGCCCTATTATCGATAATCCGCGTTGGACCTTGCTTATTTTTTTTGTTTGTATACCGCCGTTATAATGAGAATCTTTTTAGGGTTATAATTTTTTCTTTCCTTTATTTTGGTTTATTTCAGGTCAAGGTGCAGCTTTTATTTAAGTTGGTGGTGGATTACATTGTTATTAATTTTGGATTGTTTGTTGAAATTTCTTTCATGAAATTGGATTTGATTGTAATTATTTGAAGATTGTTTTTGTGATTTTGGTTCTAAAGTATGTACACATCGCCCGTCGCTCTCGTTGTTTAAGAGGCGAGATAAGTCGTAACAGAGTGGTTGTACCGGAAGGTGTAGCTGGAATGATACAGATTATATACCTAGGAGGTATTTTCATTTACATTGGAGAGTTTGCTGTGCGATTCAGTGTGGTCTGATTTGATATGTAGTTTATTGTTTTTAATGGTTTTTATTTTGTTTTAATGGAAGTATTTTATTGTCATTGTATATTTTTTTGGTTTGATTTTTTTAATTATAGTTTACTTTGTACTGTATAGGTTTATTTATTTTGTTTTTTGAAAGTTTATTTTGTTTGTTGTACCTTGTGTATCAGGGCTTATTAAATTTTATTATTTATTTTCTATTTCCCGATTTCAAGTGAGTTAATTATTTATTTTAGTTGCTGTTTTATAAGCATTAATAATATTTTATTGGTGGTGATATGCTATTCGTATTTGATGGTATCTGGTTCCTTGGGAAATGAATTTAATTCATGTAATTTATTTAAAGTTTCTTTTTCTTAGGTTATTTTTATTTTTTGCAAATGTTTCGGGGGTTTAGCTTCGTTTCATATTTTTATAATTTGTTTTGTTTTGTTTATTTTGGTGGGTTTTATGTTAACTATCTTTTTAAGTATGTTCAAATTTTATTTTTAGTTATTTTTTCTTTATGTTTTGTTTAATTTTTTACTGGGGTTTATTTTTTAATTGTTTTTTATTTGTAATAATGGTAGGATTAGTATATTCTTTTTTATTTTGTGTTTTATTTTTTATTTCTTTAAAAGGAATTCGGCAATTTTTATATCCGCCTGTTTATCAAAAACAACTTCTCTTGTGTTTTTTTGAGGTATGGCCTGCCCGCTGATTTTTTTGAAGGGCCGCGGTATTTTGACCGTGCAAAGGTAGCATAATCATTAGTCTTTTAATTGTGGGCTGGAATGAATGGTTTGACGAGATATAATCTGTCTCTTTTTGATGTATTGAATTTTGGTTTTAGGTAAGAATACCTAAATTTTTTTATGGGACGAGAAGACCCTATAGAGTTTTATATTTGTGATGATTTTTTTGTTGGTTTTTTTTAATATTGTTTTGTTTATTTTGCTGGGGCGGCTAGGAGATTTGTTTAACTCTTCTTTTTTTTGTTTATTTATTTATATTTTTTTTGATCCTTTATTATTGATTTTAAGATTAAATTACCTTAGGGATAACAGCGTAATCTTTCTTGAAAGTTCTTATTGACAGGGGGGTTTGCGACCTCGATGTTGGATTAGGGTGAATTTTTGGTGTAGAAGCTTTAATTGATTAGGTCTGTTCGACCTTTAAAATCCTACATGATCTGAGTTCAGACCGGCGTGAGCCAGGTTGGTTTCTATCTATAATTTGTTTTGTGAGTTAGTACGAAAGGACCACTTTCAATAAATAATTTTATGTTGTTTGATTATTATTAATTACTATTTTGGCAGAGAAGTGCAGTGGATTTAGAATCTTCTAATATAAATTTATTTTATATGTAGTAGTGTTTAATGACTTTTTATTTTTGTTTGTTGTTTTTTTTTTATTGTCTATTTTTGTTATGGTTGGTGTAGCTTTTCTTACTTTACTTGAGCGTAGGGTTTTAGGTTATATTCATATTCGTAAGGGTCCTAATAGGGTGGGGTTTTTAGGTTTGCTTCAACCTTTTAGAGATGTGGTTAAGTTGTTTGTTAGGGAGCAGTGTTTTCCTTATGTTTCTAATTATTTGCCTTATTATTTTGCTCCTGTGTTTGGTTTGTTTCTTTCTTTAATTATTTGGTTGGTTATTCCTTATTTTGGTGGTTTTTTTTCTTTTGATTTAGGTTTATTGTTTTTTTTGTGTTGTACTAGACTTGGTGTTTATTCTCTTATGGTTGCTGGTTGGTCTTCTAATTCTAATTATTCTTTGTTGGGGTGTATGCGTGCAGTTGCTCAATCTATTTCTTATGAGGTTAGACTTGCTTTGATTTTATTGTCTTTTGTTTTTTTGGTTTGTGGTTATAATTTGGTTTCTTTTTTTATTTTCAGTTTTATGTTTGGTTAGTTTTTTTTTCTTTGCCTTTGGTTTTAGTTTGATTTGTTTCTTGTTTGGCGGAGACTAATCGAACTCCTTTTGATTTTGCTGAGGGTGAGTCTGAGTTGGTTTCTGGTTTTAATGTTGAGTATAGATCTGGAGGGTTTGCTTTAATTTTTTTGGCTGAGTATGCTAGAATTTTGTTTATGAGTGTTTTGTTTTGTGTTATGTTTTTGGGTTGTGATTTGTATTCTTTTTTTTTCTTTTTAAGGGTTTCTTTTGTTTCTTTTTTATTTGTTTGGGTTCGTGGTACTTTGCCTCGTTTTCGTTATGATAGGTTGATGTATATATCTTGGAGGAGTTTTTTGCCTGTTTCTTTGAATTATTTAATTTTTGTTTTGGGTGTTAGGTTATTTTTTTACTCTTTGTTTTAGTGTATTAATTTGAGTATGTTTTAAGTCGGTAGGGGATTTAAACTCCTTTCTCTTACTTTCAAGGTATTTGCTTATCATAAAGCTTTCCGACTATTTTGTTGTCTTGTCTCACATTTTTGTTATTATTGGGTTCGTGATGTAGTATGAGAAGTATATTACTGTTAGTATTTGTCCTGTTATAATATATGGTTCTTCAACTGGTCGGGCTCCAATTCATGTTAATAGGATTACAGTGTTTGTTATTAGCCAGAATATAATTTGGTTGATTGGGTAGAACTGTGTTCCTCGGAATTTGGTTTTTTGTAGGGGTAGGATTAATAAGATTGCGATTGATATAAATAGAGCAATTACTCCTCCTAATTTATTAGGAATTGATCGTAAGATTGCGTATGCAAATAGGAAATATCATTCGGGTTGAATATGAAGTGGTGTTACTAGTGGGTTTGCAGGGATAAAGTTGTCTGGATCTCCAAGAAGGTAAGGTTCTTTTAGTGATAATATTGATAATATTATAATTAATAAAATGAATCCTACTGTGTCTTTGATAGTGAAGTATGGGTGGAATGGGATTTTGTCGGTATTTCTATTTATTCCTGTTGGGTTGTTTGATCCTGTTTGGTGTAGGAATGTTAAGTGAATAATTACTATTGCTAGAATTATAAATGGTATTAGGAAGTGTAATGTGAAGAATCGATTTAAAGTGGCGTTGTCTACGGCGAATCCCCCTCAAACTCATTGTACTAGTTCTGTTCCTACATATGGGATTGCTGATAGTAAATTAGTGATTACTGTTGCCCCTCAGAATGATATTTGCCCCCATGGTAGTACATATCCTATAAAAGCTGTTCCTATAGTAGTGAAGAAGATTACTACTCCAATATTTCATGTTTCTGTGAAGTTGTATGATCCGTAGTATATATTTCGTCCAATGTGTATGTATATGCAAATGAAGAATATTGATCCTCCGTTAGCGTGTAGTGTTCGTAGTAATCACCCATAATTTACATCTCGGCAAATGTGTACTACTCTTGAGAATGCTGATTCAGTGTTGGGGCAGTAGTGTATAGCTAGGAATAGTCCTGTGATGATTTGTATACCTAAACATAATCCTAATAAGGATCCAAAGTTTCATCATGTTCTAATATTTGATGGGGTGGGTAGATCTACTAGTGCGTTGTTTATAATTTTGATTAGTGGGTGGTTTTTTCGTATGGGTTTATTCATTATTTTGATTTTCGTAATGGTCCTTCTGAAATATTTGTGATTTTTGCAACTACAATTAGTGTTAATAGTAGATATAGGGCTAATATAAGTGTTGTTGATCCTGTAGGTAGGTTATAGAATTTTTCTAATATTAAGTTTGTTTTTTCGTTTGCTCTTAATTTATGTTCATATGTTCATGTGTATGATTCCTCTATTCTTATTATGAATATTATTGCTGTCATGATTGCTGTTGCTGCTGATAGTTTTATTGATAAAAATATTATTTCATTTGATGCTAGTCTTGTTATGTAGATGAATAGTACTAGTATTCCTCCTAGGAATACTAGGAATAAAATATATGGGAATCAGAATTTTTGGTTTATTATTCCTCTAATTGTGCATGTTAAGATGGTTTGTATTATTGTGATTATTCCTATGGCTATAGGGTGTTTTATTTGTGTGAATATTATTCTTATTGATGTTCTTGAGATTACTATTGTTTTTATAATATCAGAGTGTAGTTTAATAAAAATGTTAGTTTTGGGAATTAATGATAGGGTTTTCTTTTCTCTGAAGTCTTAAGAGGTTTTTCTCATTTTTGATTTACAAGACCAATATTTTTATTAAATTATTAAGACTTTTTAATGTTAATATTTTTTTATTTTTCTACCTTTTTTCTTTGTGGTTTGTGGGTTTTTTGTATGGATCGTAAGCATTTGTTGATTACTTTATTGAGTTTAGAGTTTATGGTTTTGTCTTTGTTTGTTTTGATGTATTATTATTTATGTGGTTTTAATTATGAGTTTTATTTTGTTATTGTTTTTTTAGTTTTTTCTGTTTGTGAGGGTTCTTTGGGTTTATCTATTCTTGTTTCAATAATTCGTAGATATGGGAATGATTATTATCGTTCTTTTGGGATGCTTCAATGTTAAGGTTTTTATTTTCTTTAATTTTTTTGATCCCTTTGTGTTTTTTAAATTTTTGGTGATTGATTAATTCTTTCTTGTTTTTCTTGTGTTTGTCTTTTTTTTTTGTTTTTCCTTATTTTTTTTGTTGGGGTAATCTTAGTTATTTTTTAGGTTGTGATTATATTTCTTATGGTTTAATTTTTCTTAGATTTTGGATTTGTTCATTGATGTTGTTAGCTAGAGAGTCAGTTTTTCGTTCTTCTTATTTTTCTGAATTTTTTTTGTTTATGATTTTGTTTTTGATGATTATATTATTTTGTTCGTTTGGTAGTGTTGATTTGTTTTCTTTTTACTTGTTTTTTGAGGGTAGACTTGTTCCTACTTTGTTTTTAATTTTGGGTTGGGGTTATCAGCCTGAGCGTCTTCAGGCTGGTATTTATTTGATTTTATATACTTTATTTGCTTCCTTGCCTTTGTTGATTGGTGTTATTGGGATTTATAATTCTTCTGGTTTGCTGTGTTTTTTTTTTTTGTTTGATCCTTGTTTGTCGAGAGTTTTTTTTTATTTTTGCATAGTCTTTGCTTTTTTGGTTAGGATTCCTTTATTTTTAGTTCATTTGTGGTTACCTAAGGCTCATGTTGAAGCACCTATTTCTGGTTCAATGATTTTGGCTGGTGTTTTGTTGAAGTTGGGTGGTTATGGTTTAATTCGTGTTATGGTTTTTTAGTTAATTTTTCTTTTAATTTGAATTTTTTCTGGATTTCTATTAGTTTGTTAGGTGGGTTTTTGGTTAGATTGGTTTGTTTGCGTCAGACTGATTTGAAGTCATTAGTTGCTTATTCTTCTGTTGCTCATATGGGTATTGTTGTTTGTGGTATTATGACTGTCAATTATTGGGGGTTTTGTGGTTCTTATGTTTTGATGATTGCTCATGGTTTATGTTCTTCTGGTTTGTTTTGTCTTGTTAATATTGTTTATGAGCGGACGGGTAGTCGTAGTTTATTGGTTAATAGGGGTTTAATGTGTTTGATACCCAGAATGTCTATATGGTGGTTTTTATTGAGATCTTGTAATATAGCAGCTCCTCCTTCTTTGAATTTGTTAGGTGAGGTTGTTTTATTTAGAAGTTTGATTTCTTGGTCTTGGTTGACTATATTGATGTTGGGGGGTTTGTCTTTTTTTGGTGCTGCTTATACTTTATATATATATTCTTATAGTCAGCATGGTAGTTTTTATTCGGGTATTTATTCATGTTCAATGTTTTATGTTCGTGAATTTTTATTGGTTTTTTTGCACTGGTTTCCATTAAATTTGTTTATTTTGTTTAGAGATGTCGTTTCTTTTTGGTTATAAAAATTTAAGTAGTTTAATTAAAATATTGGTTTGTGGTGTCAATGATGCATTTTTTGCCTTGGGTCGTGAATTTTATTTCAATTTGTTTTGTTAGTTTTTTTTTCCTTTTATTTTTTGGTATTTTGTCTTTTTTTGTTGGTTTTGTTTTTGTTGTTAAGGACTTAGTTTATTTTATTGAGTGGGATATTATTACCTTGAATTCTAGTTCTGTGGTTATGACTCTTCTTTTTGATTGAATATCCTTATTTTTCTTGGGTTTTGTTTTTTTTATTTCTTCTTTAGTTGTTCTTTATAGAGATGATTATATACATGGGGATTTGAATATTTATCGTTTTATTTATTTGGTTTTGTTGTTTGTTGTTTCTATGATGTTTTTGATTTTAAGACCTAATTTAATCAGAATTTTATTAGGTTGAGATGGTTTGGGGTTAGTTTCTTATTGTTTGGTTATTTATTATCAGAATTTTAAATCTTATGGTGCTGGTATGTTGACTGCTTTGTCTAATCGTGTTGGTGATGTTGCTCTTTTAATATCTATTGCTTGGATGTTTAATTTTGGTAGTTGGAATTATGTGTATTATTTGTTTTTTATAAGGGGTAGAATGGAAATGAATTTTATTTCCTTTCTTGTTGTTTTGGCTGCTATAACTAGGAGAGCTCAGATTCCTTTTTCTTCTTGATTGCCAGCTGCTATGGCAGCTCCTACTCCTGTTTCTGCTTTAGTTCATTCTTCTACTTTAGTTACTGCTGGTGTTTATTTGCTTATTCGTTTTAGATGTTCTTTTGGTGATTCTCTTAATAGATTTTTGTTGTTGGTTTCGGGTTTAACTATGTTTATATCTGGTTTGGGGGCTAATTTTGAGTTTGATTTGAGGAGGGTTATTGCTCTCTCTACTCTTAGTCAATTGGGGTTAATAGTTGGTATTGTTTCTTTTGGTTTTCCTGAATTGGCCTTTTTTCATCTGTTAACTCATGCTTTGTTTAAGGCTCTTTTGTTTATGTGTGCGGGGGTGGTTATTCATGTTATGGGTGATTCTCAAGATATTCGTTTTATGGGTGGTGTTTCTTTTTTTATGCCTTTTACTTCTTCTTGTTTGGTTGTTTCTAGTTTTGCTTTGTGTGGTATGCCGTTTTTGGCTGGTTTTTATTCTAGGGATCTTATTTTGGAGATGGTTTTATTAGGTTATTTTAATTTTTTTGGTTTGCTATTGTTTTTTTTGTCTACTGGTTTAACTGTTTGTTATTCTTTCCGTTTATTTTATTATGTTTTGTTCGGTGATTTTAATTTGTCTTCTTTTTGTTCTTTTGAGGATGCTGGTAATAATATATGTACTGGTATGTTGGGTTTACTTGTTGTTGTTATTTTTGGTGGTAGAATGTTGAGATGATTAATTTTTCCTACCCCTTTTGTTATTTGCTTGCCTTTTTATTTGAGGACTTCAGTTTTGTTAGTTAGAATTTTGGGTGGTTGGTTAGGTTATGAATTATCTAAGGTTGATTTAGGTGAGTTTCTTTTTTCTATATTTTTATATAAGTCTTCTTTTTTTTTTGGGTCTATGTGGTTTATACCTTATGTTTTTGTTTATGGTGTTTCTTTGTTTCCTTTGAATTATGGATATGTTATTATTAAGTCTTTTGATTCCGGTTGGAGAGAGTTTTTTGGTGGTCAGGGTCTTTTTTGGTTTTTTTCTTTTTTGGCTAAGGGCAATCAATGGTTGCAGTATGGTAGTCTTAGGGTTTATATATTTTTTATTGTTGTTTGGATTAATTTGTTAGTTTTTTTTATATTTATGTACTTGAATAGCTTATTTAGAGCATAACATTGAAGATGTTATTGAGATATTTTTATCTTTAAGTATTTATAAAATATTTATTTATTTTTACAGTGAAAGTGTAATGTTTTTTTTAAACTATATAAATAGAAATGTAAACGGATTTTAACCGCTATAGTGATAAGTTAGCAGCTTTCACTTAATCTATTCATTTCTTTAACTGGAATTTGGTTATTCATTTTTATTATTAACAGTAATATACCTCTATTTGGTTTCAGTTAATTTTAAGTAAGGATAAAATTTATCTAAGATCAGGTCGAAATTGATTGCGTTAATCGCTTCTTACTTTGAGATAGACTATATTAGTACTTTTTGATTGCAAACCAAATGTTATTATTAACTACAATCCCTTATTCTGCTCACTCTAAGGATCCTTGATTTCATTCGTGATATAACCCGATGATTAGGATTACAATAAATAATGTTCTGATTGTGGCTCATGATATTATGTTTGATCTTGTTATCACGATTGTTATTGGTAATAGGAGTGCAATTTCTACGTCGAATACTAGAAATATAATTGCGATTAGGAAAAATCGTAAGGAAAACGGGAGTCGTGCAGATCCCATGGGGTCAAACCCGCACTCAAATGGTGATCTTTTTTCTCGGTCTTCAATGTTTTTTTTTGATATTGCTGTCGCAATTATTATGATAATTGTTGATAGTATTATGATTGTTGTTATTATTGTTGTTACTATTTTTATTATTTATCTCATTTTTTGAACTTCTTGATTGGAAGTCAAGTATACTTTTTATATTAGATAAATTTATTTGGTTATCTTCCTCATCAGTAAATTGAGATATATAAGAATAGTCATACTACATCTACAAAATGTCAATATCATGCGGCTGCTTCAAATCCTATATGGTGGTTTGATGAGAAATGAAGTGTTAGGTGTCGTATTAAACATGTGATTAGGAAGGTTGTTCCAATGATTACATGGAGACCATGGAATCCTGTTGCTACAAAGAACGTGGCTCCATAAACCGAGTCGGCAATAGTGAATGGTGATTCTATATATTCGTATGCTTGTAGTGCTGTGAAATATAATCCTAGGATTACAGTTATAAATAGTCCTTGTAACCCCTGGTTATAATTGTTTTCTAAGATTCTATGATGTGCTCAAGTGATAGTTACCCCTGATGATAGGAGGATTGCGGTATTTAGAAGTGGAATTTGTAGGGGATTAAATACTTGAATTCCAGTTGGTGGTCACATTGATCCGAGTTCGTTTGTTGGTGATAATCTTCTGTGGAAAAATGCTCAAAAGAAGGAGACGAAGAAGAATACTTCTGATGTAATGAATAGGATTATACCTCATCGTAACCCTTTAGTTACTTTTCTTGTATGTAATCCTTGGTATGTGCCCTCTCGTGTAATATCTCGTCATCATTGGATGGTTGTTATGATTATTGTGATTATTCCAATTCTTATTAGTGTTTGTTCATATTGGTGGAATCATTTAATTGTTCCAGTTAATGTGATTATGGCTCCCATTGCTCCAATAAGAGGTCATGGTCTTTGGTTTACTATGTGGAATGTGTGATTTATGTGGTTTGTCATTTTAATTGATTTCTCTAGAATATAATGTTCTTAGTACTGCGAATACATATGATTGAATGATTGCTACTGCTGTCTCTAATGTTAGTAGAGCAATCTGTGTAATAATTAGGATGCTGATTATTGAGTATGCTATTGATGATCCATTTTCTCCTAGTAGTGTTATTAATAGGTGACCTGCAATTATATTTGCTGTTAATCGGATAGCTAATGTTCCTGGGCGAATAATGTTTCTGATTGTTTCAATGCACACTATAAATGGTATTAGGATCGGTGGTGTTCCTTGTGGTACAAGGTGGGTTAATATGTGTTTAGTGTTGTTGATTCATCCGAATATTATAAATCTTGTTCATAATGGTAAGGCTATTGTTAATGTTAATGTTAGGTGTCTGGTTCTAGTAAAGATGTATG
Source organism: Zootermopsis nevadensis (assembly GCF_977971745.1). NCBI lineage: Eukaryota > Metazoa > Arthropoda > Insecta > Blattodea > Termopsidae > Zootermopsis > Zootermopsis nevadensis. The sequence goes on along the minus strand of NW_028259320.1, from coordinate 6,463 downwards.
GGAATAAGCCTAAAGTATTGTTTATTAGGATTATTGAGAATAATGACGTGAATATAAGTGTTCTTCCGTTGTTGATTTTTTTTGTTCCTAGGAGTGTTTTAAGCTCTTCGTGTATTTTTTTTATTGTTTTATTTCATGCTGCGTTGTTTCGAGATGGAATTATTCATATTATTGTGGGGATGATTAATAATCCTAATATAGTTCTTAATCAATTTATTGATGTGTTAAATATGTTTGTTGATGGGTCAAATACTGAGAATAAGTTTCTTATCATTTTCAGTTTGTTTTTTTTTGTTAATTTAATTTTTTTTTGTATCTTTTTATTTGTTTGGGTAAATGAGAAGTAGTTTATTGTGTTGAATAATACGAAAATTGTTGAAAACGAGATGAATAAAATTAATCATCTAAGGGGTATTATTTGTGGGATGAGGGGGATACCATTTATTTGGTTATTTTAGTTTGACGATCTAATGTTATTTTTAACTAATCCCCCCAATAGGAGTAATTGCTAATTTACTATTATTTGGTTTAAGAGACCATTACTTGCTTTCAGTCACCTATTGATTCGCTTAGTTTTTTAATTCATTCAATAAAATTCTCTGTTGATACTCTTTCAATTACGATGGGTATGAATCTGTGGTTTGCTCCGCAGATTTCTGAGCATTGACCATAAAGTAGTCCAGGGCGGTTGATTATAAATCTTGATTGATTTAATCGGCCTGGTGTTGCATCGGCTTTGATCCCCAATCTAGGGATTGTTCACGAGTGAAGTACATCAGCAGCTGTTACGATAATTCGGATGAATGAGTGTATTGGTAAAGTTACGTGGTTATCTGTTTCTAGTAGTCGGAATATTCTTTTATTGTCTCCCTCATATGGTGTTATATATGAGTCGAATTCAACGTTGACGAAGTCTGAGTATTCATAACTTCAGTATCATTGGTGTCCAATAGTTTTAATTGTTATAATTGGGTTGTGGATTTCGTCTATAAGGTATAATAATCGTAAAGATGGAGTGGTGATGAATAGAAGAATTACTGCTGGCACAATTGTTCATATTAGTTCTATTGTTTGACCTTCTAGTATATATCGGTCTACGAGTTCGTTAATAATTGTTGATGCTATGAAGTATAATACTATTGCTAGAATTATTGTGATGATTATTATGGTATGATCATGGAAGAAGATTAGTTGTTCTATGATTGGTGATGCTCTATCTTGTAAATTCATGCATGATCATGTTGTCATTTTCTAATAAAAGTTTTTAGTACTTTATTTGTGGAGCTTAAATCCACTGCACTTCTCTGCCATATTAGATTTTATTAATTGATAATTGTTGGTAGTTCTGAATATCTGTGTTCTGATGGGGGCAGATCTTGGATTCATTCAATTGAGTTTCTTGTATGTGTTGATCTTAACACTTGTCGTTTAGTTCTTATTCTTTCTCATAAAATGTAAATAAACATTATCACTCCAATAAATGAGATGGTTGACCCCATTGATGAGATAATATTTCATGTAGTGTATGCATCTGGATAATCTGAATATCGTCGTGGTATTCCAGCTAGTCCTAGGAAGTGTTGCGGGAAGAACGTTATATTTACTCCCAGGAATATAATTGTGAATTGAGTTTTCAATCATTTTGGATTTATTGTTAGTCCTGTAAATAATGGGTATCAGTGGATAAATCCGGCTATGATAGCGAATACGGCTCCTATTGATAGAACGTAGTGGAAGTGAGCTACTACATAATATGTGTCATGTAGTACAATATCGATTGATGAATTTGCTAGGACTACCCCCGTTAGCCCCCCTATTGTAAATAGGAAAACAAATCCTATTGATCATAAGCATGTGGGTCTATATGATAATTTTGATCCTTGGATTGTTGCTAATCATCTGAAGATTTTAATTCCAGTTGGTACTGCAATAATTATTGTAGCTGATGTAAAATATGCTCGTGTATCGACATCTATTCCTACTGTAAATATATGATGTGCTCATACTACAAATCCTAATAACCCAATTGCTAGTATGGCAAAGATTATTCCTAGGTTTCCAAAAGCTTCTTTTTTTCCTCTTTCATGGGAAATGATGTGGGAAATTATCCCAAATCCTGGGAGAATTAGAATATATACTTCTGGATGTCCGAAAAATCAAAATAAGTGTTGGTAAAGAATTGGGTCTCCACCTCCCGCTGGGTCAAAGAAGGAGGTGTTCAAATTTCGATCAGTTAATAATATTGTGATAGCCCCTGCTAGTACTGGTAGTGATAGTAATAATAAGGTGGCGGTAATAATTACTGCTCATACAAATAGGGGTATTTGTTCAGATTTCATACTTGATGGTTTTATATTAATTGCTGTTGAGATAAAGTTTACTGCTCCTAAAATTGACGATACACCTGCTAGGTGTAAGGAGAAAATTGTTAAATCTACTGATGCTCCCGCATGGGCGATTCCTCTAGCTAACGGGGGATACACTGTTCACCCTGTTCCAGCTCCTCTTTCTACTATACTTCTGGTTAGGAGGAGTGTAAGTGAGGGTGGGAGTAGTCAAAATCTTATGTTATTCATTCGTGGAAATGCTATATCAGGGGCCCCAAGTATGAGTGGTACTAATCAATTTCCAAAACCCCCAATTAGAATTGGTATAACCATGAAAAAGATTATGATAAATGCATGTGCGGTTACGATTACATTGTAAATTTGGTCGTCTCCAATTAAGGATCCTGGTTGACCAAGTTCTGCTCGGATTAATATTCTTAATGATGTTCCTAATATTCCGGATCATGCCCCGAAGATGAAGTATAATGTTCCAATATCTTTATGGTTTGTTGAGAATAACCATCGTTTAATTATTAGTGGAATGTCTGATTTTAGGTGATAGATTGTAAATCTATTTATGGGATTTTCCCTTCTACTATAGCTTTATATTCATTAGGTGATTATAGAATGCAATTCTATAGGGGTAGTTTTGCTACTAAGGCTTAAAGATTTTCTTTATTTATAGCTTTGAAGGATATTAGTTTGTTTAACTTAAAGCCTTTAATCTAAGTTCATGATTATTTCTGATATTATTAACCCCGTAATTGAGATTGATGTTAATAAAATAATGTGTTTAGGTGTTTTATTAATAGGTTGGGCAATTAATCATTTTGTTTCTAGGTGTAGTATTATTAAACTTGAGTATGTCATTCGTATGTAGTAATATAACGTTACTACTGATATTAAAACCATTATTGTGGCTGTTGTTTTTATTTCGTTGGTTATTATAGCTTGAATGACTATTCATTTTGGTATAAATCCCAAGAATGGCGGCAAACCTCCTAATGATAAAATTCTTGTGAATACAAGGAATTTTGTTAGTTTGTTCTTCTTTTCTGTTATTGCTATTTGGTTAACGAAAGATAATTTGGTGGTTTTTACAATCGACACTACTGTTAATGTTAGTATTGAGTAGATTGTGAAATATGTTACTCATATATCATTTCCTGTAATTATTGCCGATATTATTCAACCTGTGTGGTTAATTGATGAGTATGTTATGATTTTTCGTAGTGATGTTTGATTTAATCCCCCGATAGCTCCAATTATTACTGATGTTACAATGATTATTTCTAGGAATATATCATTGTTAATTTGGTATGAGATTAAGGATAGGGGTGCGGATTTTTGTAGAGTTATTAGAATTAAGCAATTATTTCAGTTTAACCCCTCCATTACTCCAGGGAATCACCAATGTATTGGGGCGACCCCCCCTTTTAGTAATAGGGGTGTGTTTATTAATATTTGTGTATATAAGTTGTCCGAGTTAATTAATATTCTTTCTTCTATTGCTCTTATTATTACTATGAATAATAGTATTGATGAAGCCCCTGCTTGTACAATAAAGTATTTTAGTGAGGCTTCTGTGGTGTAGATATTTTTTTTTTCTATCATTATTGGAATAAATGATAGTAAATTAATCTCTAACCCCATTCATGCTCCAAATCATGAATTAGAGGAAATTGAGATTAAAATACCTCTTGTTAACGTTGTTAATAAGAGGATTTTTGTTGAGTTGTTGGGCATTAGAAGAGAGAGTATTTACTCTATTTATGGGGTATGAACCCATTAGCTTTATTAGCTTACTTTTCTAATTTTTACGTTTTAGTGTATGGTGCACGGGAATTTTTGATATTTCAGGGAATGGTTTGACTCTATTTAACGTAATGGAGGTATTTTTATACATTATTTACCCTATCATAGTAATCCTTTTTCAGGCACTCCATTTTGTTTTGTTTTGTTTTGTTTTGTTTTGTTTTGTTTTGTTTTGTTTTGTGTTTTTTTTGTATTTTATGTTATTTTTTTTGGGGCGGTTTGGTTTTTGTTTTTGGGGTTTGTTTTGGTTTTAGTGATTTTTATTTTGTTCTCTGTTTGTTAGTTTTCTTTAAGGTGTGTTTTTTTATATAATAATAACCTATATTAATAAAATTAATTATTTGAATAGAATTGATTTAAGTTACTAAAGATAGGATTTATTTTAAATAAGTATTATTATAATAAAATTAATTATATTGAATACAAATACCTAAAAAGAAAATTTTAGATTCTATATATATAATATATTTAATAAGATAAATTGAATCTTATATTAAATATAAGTCATATTAAATAATTACTTATTTTAAATTATTTATCTTATTGATGTATTAATTCTATTAAGATAAACATTTATATAGTTTTTAGATCTCATTTTGTAAATCTAAAAAAAATGAGATCTAAAAAAGGGAGTACTCTTGCTTGTTACTTGGTTTTTGTTGTTTGTACTTTTTTTTGTCGTACCTTTCTTGTTGTTGTTGTTTATAGAGTAGTTTTATTTTCATGGTTGGTCTTTGAAAAGTTTTGATCTATTAGAGTTGGGCAAGAAAAAGATTTTTTGGTTGGTTTGTGGGTGGGGGGTACTCTTGCTTGTTACTTGGTTTTTGTTGTTTGTACTTTTTTTTGTCGTACCTTTCTTGTTGTTGTTGTTTATAGAGAGTAGTTTTATTCTTGCTTTTATGTTTGTTCTTAATTTTTTTTATATGTAAGTTTTTGCGTGATTTGTTTTTTCTTAATGTTGTTTGTTTTTTTATTCGCATTATTTATTTTTATATATTGAGGTGACTCAGATTTAGTTATATTTTTTAGAGTTGGTTAAATTTGTGCCAGCAGCCGCGGTTATACATGGAGCTCAAGCAAATATTTTTTGGTTGATAGTTTTATTTAATTTTTGGGTTTAATTTCTTTTGATTTTTGGTGAAATTTCAATTTCTTGTTTTTCCCCCTTGTTGTTTTGTAGGCTATGAAATCTTTTTTTAGACTAGGATTAGATACCCTATTATTTTTGATGTTAATTTTGTGGCCTGAGTAGTATTAGTTATGTTCTTGAAACTTAAAGAATTTGGCGGTATTTTATTCCGTTCAGAGGAATCTGCCCTATTATCGATAATCCGCGTTGGACCTTGCTTATTTTTTTTGTTTGTATACCGCCGTTATAATGAGAATCTTTTTAGGGTTATAATTTTTTCTTTCCTTTATTTTGGTTTATTTCAGGTCAAGGTGCAGCTTTTATTTAAGTTGGTGGTGGATTACATTGTTATTAATTTTGGATTGTTTGTTGAAATTTCTTTCATGAAATTGGATTTGATTGTAATTATTTGAAGATTGTTTTTGTGATTTTGGTTCTAAAGTATGTACACATCGCCCGTCGCTCTCGTTGTTTAAGAGGCGAGATAAGTCGTAACAGAGTGGTTGTACCGGAAGGTGTAGCTGGAATGATACAGATTATATACCTAGGAGGTATTTTCATTTACATTGGAGAGTTTGCTGTGCGATTCAGTGTGGTCTGATTTGATATGTAGTTTATTGTTTTTAATGGTTTTTATTTTGTTTTAATGGAAGTATTTTATTGTCATTGTATATTTTTTTGGTTTGATTTTTTTAATTATAGTTTACTTTGTACTGTATAGGTTTATTTATTTTGTTTTTTGAAAGTTTATTTTGTTTGTTGTACCTTGTGTATCAGGGCTTATTAAATTTTATTATTTATTTTCTATTTCCCGATTTCAAGTGAGTTAATTATTTATTTTAGTTGCTGTTTTATAAGCATTAATAATATTTTATTGGTGGTGATATGCTATTCGTATTTGATGGTATCTGGTTCCTTGGGAAATGAATTTAATTCATGTAATTTATTTAAAGTTTCTTTTTCTTAGGTTATTTTTATTTTTTGCAAATGTTTCGGGGGTTTAGCTTCGTTTCATATTTTTATAATTTGTTTTGTTTTGTTTATTTTGGTGGGTTTTATGTTAACTATCTTTTTAAGTATGTTCAAATTTTATTTTTAGTTATTTTTTCTTTATGTTTTGTTTAATTTTTTACTGGGGTTTATTTTTTAATTGTTTTTTATTTGTAATAATGGTAGGATTAGTATATTCTTT
>NW_028259319.1:0-19177 GCF_977971745.1 Zootermopsis nevadensis | reverse complement strand
ACCAAAAAATCTTTTTCTTGCCCAACTCTAATAGATCAAAACTTTTCAAAGACCAACCATGAAAATAAAACTACTCTATAAACAACAACAACAAGAAAGGTACGACAAAAAAAAGTACAAACAACAAAAACCAAGTAACAAGCAAGAGTACTCCCTTTTTTAGATCTCATTTTTTTTAGATTTACAAAATGAGATCTAAAAACTATATAAATGTTTATCTTAATAGAATTAATACATCAATAAGATAAATAATTTAAAATAAGTAATTATTTAATATGACTTATATTTAATATAAGATTCAATTTATCTTATTAAATATATTATATATATAGAATCTAAAATTTTCTTTTTAGGTATTTGTATTCAATATAATTAATTTTATTATAATAATACTTATTTAAAATAAATCCTATCTTTAGTAACTTAAATCAATTCTATTCAAATAATTAATTTTATTAATATAGGTTATTATTATATAAAAAAACACACCTTAAAGAAAACTAACAAACAGAGAACAAAATAAAAATCACTAAAACCAAAACAAACCCCAAAAACAAAAACCAAACCGCCCCAAAAAAAATAACATAAAATACAAAAAAAAAACACAAAACAAAACAAAACAAAACAAAACAAAACAAAACAAAACAAAACAAAATGGAGTGCCTGAAAAAGGATTACTATGATAGGGTAAATAATGTATAAAAATACCTCCATTACGTTAAATAGAGTCAAACCATTCCCTGAAATATCAAAAATTCCCGTGCACCATACACTAAAACGTAAAAATTAGAAAAGTAAGCTAATAAAGCTAATGGGTTCATACCCCATAAATAGAGTAAATACTCTCTCTTCTAATGCCCAACAACTCAACAAAAATCCTCTTATTAACAACGTTAACAAGAGGTATTTTAATCTCAATTTCCTCTAATTCATGATTTGGAGCATGAATGGGGTTAGAGATTAATTTACTATCATTTATTCCAATAATGATAGAAAAAAAAAATATCTACACCACAGAAGCCTCACTAAAATACTTTATTGTACAAGCAGGGGCTTCATCAATACTATTATTCATAGTAATAATAAGAGCAATAGAAGAAAGAATATTAATTAACTCGGACAACTTATATACACAAATATTAATAAACACACCCCTATTACTAAAAGGGGGGGTCGCCCCAATACATTGGTGATTCCCTGGAGTAATGGAGGGGTTAAACTGAAATAATTGCTTAATTCTAATAACTCTACAAAAATCCGCACCCCTATCCTTAATCTCATACCAAATTAACAATGATATATTCCTAGAAATAATCATTGTAACATCAGTAATAATTGGAGCTATCGGGGGATTAAATCAAACATCACTACGAAAAATCATAACATACTCATCAATTAACCACACAGGTTGAATAATATCGGCAATAATTACAGGAAATGATATATGAGTAACATATTTCACAATCTACTCAATACTAACATTAACAGTAGTGTCGATTGTAAAAACCACCAAATTATCTTTCGTTAACCAAATAGCAATAACAGAAAAGAAGAACAAACTAACAAAATTCCTTGTATTCACAAGAATTTTATCATTAGGAGGTTTGCCGCCATTCTTGGGATTTATACCAAAATGAATAGTCATTCAAGCTATAATAACCAACGAAATAAAAACAACAGCCACAATAATGGTTTTAATATCAGTAGTAACGTTATATTACTACATACGAATGACATACTCAAGTTTAATAATACTACACCTAGAAACAAAATGATTAATTGCCCAACCTATTAATAAAACACCTAAACACATTATTTTATTAACATCAATCTCAATTACGGGGTTAATAATATCAGAAATAATCATGAACTTAGATTAAAGGCTTTAAGTTAAACAAACTAATATCCTTCAAAGCTATAAATAAAGAAAATCTTTAAGCCTTAGTAGCAAAACTACCCCTATAGAATTGCATTCTATAATCACCTAATGAATATAAAGCTATAGTAGAAGGGAAAATCCCATAAATAGATTTACAATCTATCACCTAAAATCAGACATTCCACTAATAATTAAACGATGGTTATTCTCAACAAACCATAAAGATATTGGAACATTATACTTCATCTTCGGGGCATGATCCGGAATATTAGGAACATCATTAAGAATATTAATCCGAGCAGAACTTGGTCAACCAGGATCCTTAATTGGAGACGACCAAATTTACAATGTAATCGTAACCGCACATGCATTTATCATAATCTTTTTCATGGTTATACCAATTCTAATTGGGGGTTTTGGAAATTGATTAGTACCACTCATACTTGGGGCCCCTGATATAGCATTTCCACGAATGAATAACATAAGATTTTGACTACTCCCACCCTCACTTACACTCCTCCTAACCAGAAGTATAGTAGAAAGAGGAGCTGGAACAGGGTGAACAGTGTATCCCCCGTTAGCTAGAGGAATCGCCCATGCGGGAGCATCAGTAGATTTAACAATTTTCTCCTTACACCTAGCAGGTGTATCGTCAATTTTAGGAGCAGTAAACTTTATCTCAACAGCAATTAATATAAAACCATCAAGTATGAAATCTGAACAAATACCCCTATTTGTATGAGCAGTAATTATTACCGCCACCTTATTATTACTATCACTACCAGTACTAGCAGGGGCTATCACAATATTATTAACTGATCGAAATTTGAACACCTCCTTCTTTGACCCAGCGGGAGGTGGAGACCCAATTCTTTACCAACACTTATTTTGATTTTTCGGACATCCAGAAGTATATATTCTAATTCTCCCAGGATTTGGGATAATTTCCCACATCATTTCCCATGAAAGAGGAAAAAAAGAAGCTTTTGGAAACCTAGGAATAATCTTTGCCATACTAGCAATTGGGTTATTAGGATTTGTAGTATGAGCACATCATATATTTACAGTAGGAATAGATGTCGATACACGAGCATATTTTACATCAGCTACAATAATTATTGCAGTACCAACTGGAATTAAAATCTTCAGATGATTAGCAACAATCCAAGGATCAAAATTATCATATAGACCCACATGCTTATGATCAATAGGATTTGTTTTCCTATTTACAATAGGGGGGCTAACGGGGGTAGTCCTAGCAAATTCATCAATCGATATTGTACTACATGACACATATTATGTAGTAGCTCACTTCCACTACGTTCTATCAATAGGAGCCGTATTCGCTATCATAGCCGGATTTATCCACTGATACCCATTATTTACAGGACTAACAATAAATCCAAAATGATTGAAAACTCAATTCACAATTATATTCCTGGGAGTAAATATAACGTTCTTCCCGCAACACTTCCTAGGACTAGCTGGAATACCACGACGATATTCAGATTATCCAGATGCATACACTACATGAAATATTATCTCATCAATGGGGTCAACCATCTCATTTATTGGAGTGATAATGTTTATTTACATTTTATGAGAAAGAATAAGAACTAAACGACAAGTGTTAAGATCAACACATACAAGAAACTCAATTGAATGAATCCAAGATCTGCCCCCATCAGAACACAGATATTCAGAACTACCAACAATTATCAATTAATAAAATCTAATATGGCAGAGAAGTGCAGTGGATTTAAGCTCCACAAATAAAGTACTAAAAACTTTTATTAGAAAATGACAACATGATCATGCATGAATTTACAAGATAGAGCATCACCAATCATAGAACAACTAATCTTCTTCCATGATCATACCATAATAATCATCACAATAATTCTAGCAATAGTATTATACTTCATAGCATCAACAATTATTAACGAACTCGTAGACCGATATATACTAGAAGGTCAAACAATAGAACTAATATGAACAATTGTGCCAGCAGTAATTCTTCTATTCATCACCACTCCATCTTTACGATTATTATACCTTATAGACGAAATCCACAACCCAATTATAACAATTAAAACTATTGGACACCAATGATACTGAAGTTATGAATACTCAGACTTCGTCAACGTTGAATTCGACTCATATATAACACCATATGAGGGAGACAATAAAAGAATATTCCGACTACTAGAAACAGATAACCACGTAACTTTACCAATACACTCATTCATCCGAATTATCGTAACAGCTGCTGATGTACTTCACTCGTGAACAATCCCTAGATTGGGGATCAAAGCCGATGCAACACCAGGCCGATTAAATCAATCAAGATTTATAATCAACCGCCCTGGACTACTTTATGGTCAATGCTCAGAAATCTGCGGAGCAAACCACAGATTCATACCCATCGTAATTGAAAGAGTATCAACAGAGAATTTTATTGAATGAATTAAAAAACTAAGCGAATCAATAGGTGACTGAAAGCAAGTAATGGTCTCTTAAACCAAATAATAGTAAATTAGCAATTACTCCTATTGGGGGGATTAGTTAAAAATAACATTAGATCGTCAAACTAAAATAACCAAATAAATGGTATCCCCCTCATCCCACAAATAATACCCCTTAGATGATTAATTTTATTCATCTCGTTTTCAACAATTTTCGTATTATTCAACACAATAAACTACTTCTCATTTACCCAAACAAATAAAAAGATACAAAAAAAAATTAAATTAACAAAAAAAACAAACTGAAAATGATAAGAAACTTATTCTCAGTATTTGACCCATCAACAAACATATTTAACACATCAATAAATTGATTAAGAACTATATTAGGATTATTAATCATCCCCACAATAATATGAATAATTCCATCTCGAAACAACGCAGCATGAAATAAAACAATAAAAAAAATACACGAAGAGCTTAAAACACTCCTAGGAACAAAAAAAATCAACAACGGAAGAACACTTATATTCACGTCATTATTCTCAATAATCCTAATAAACAATACTTTAGGCTTATTCCCATACATCTTTACTAGAACCAGACACCTAACATTAACATTAACAATAGCCTTACCATTATGAACAAGATTTATAATATTCGGATGAATCAACAACACTAAACACATATTAACCCACCTTGTACCACAAGGAACACCACCGATCCTAATACCATTTATAGTGTGCATTGAAACAATCAGAAACATTATTCGCCCAGGAACATTAGCTATCCGATTAACAGCAAATATAATTGCAGGTCACCTATTAATAACACTACTAGGAGAAAATGGATCATCAATAGCATACTCAATAATCAGCATCCTAATTATTACACAGATTGCTCTACTAACATTAGAGACAGCAGTAGCAATCATTCAATCATATGTATTCGCAGTACTAAGAACATTATATTCTAGAGAAATCAATTAAAATGACAAACCACATAAATCACACATTCCACATAGTAAACCAAAGACCATGACCTCTTATTGGAGCAATGGGAGCCATAATCACATTAACTGGAACAATTAAATGATTCCACCAATATGAACAAACACTAATAAGAATTGGAATAATCACAATAATCATAACAACCATCCAATGATGACGAGATATTACACGAGAGGGCACATACCAAGGATTACATACAAGAAAAGTAACTAAAGGGTTACGATGAGGTATAATCCTATTCATTACATCAGAAGTATTCTTCTTCGTCTCCTTCTTTTGAGCATTTTTCCACAGAAGATTATCACCAACAAACGAACTCGGATCAATGTGACCACCAACTGGAATTCAAGTATTTAATCCCCTACAAATTCCACTTCTAAATACCGCAATCCTCCTATCATCAGGGGTAACTATCACTTGAGCACATCATAGAATCTTAGAAAACAATTATAACCAGGGGTTACAAGGACTATTTATAACTGTAATCCTAGGATTATATTTCACAGCACTACAAGCATACGAATATATAGAATCACCATTCACTATTGCCGACTCGGTTTATGGAGCCACGTTCTTTGTAGCAACAGGATTCCATGGTCTCCATGTAATCATTGGAACAACCTTCCTAATCACATGTTTAATACGACACCTAACACTTCATTTCTCATCAAACCACCATATAGGATTTGAAGCAGCCGCATGATATTGACATTTTGTAGATGTAGTATGACTATTCTTATATATCTCAATTTACTGATGAGGAAGATAACCAAATAAATTTATCTAATATAAAAAGTATACTTGACTTCCAATCAAGAAGTTCAAAAAATGAGATAAATAATAAAAATAGTAACAACAATAATAACAACAATCATAATACTATCAACAATTATCATAATAATTGCGACAGCAATATCAAAAAAAAACATTGAAGACCGAGAAAAAAGATCACCATTTGAGTGCGGGTTTGACCCCATGGGATCTGCACGACTCCCGTTTTCCTTACGATTTTTCCTAATCGCAATTATATTTCTAGTATTCGACGTAGAAATTGCACTCCTATTACCAATAACAATCGTGATAACAAGATCAAACATAATATCATGAGCCACAATCAGAACATTATTTATTGTAATCCTAATCATCGGGTTATATCACGAATGAAATCAAGGATCCTTAGAGTGAGCAGAATAAGGGATTGTAGTTAATAATAACATTTGGTTTGCAATCAAAAAGTACTAATATAGTCTATCTCAAAGTAAGAAGCGATTAACGCAATCAATTTCGACCTGATCTTAGATAAATTTTATCCTTACTTAAAATTAACTGAAACCAAATAGAGGTATATTACTGTTAATAATAAAAATGAATAACCAAATTCCAGTTAAAGAAATGAATAGATTAAGTGAAAGCTGCTAACTTATCACTATAGCGGTTAAAATCCGTTTACATTTCTATTTATATAGTTTAAAAAAAACATTACACTTTCACTGTAAAAATAAATAAATATTTTATAAATACTTAAAGATAAAAATATCTCAATAACATCTTCAATGTTATGCTCTAAATAAGCTATTCAAGTACATAAATATAAAAAAAACTAACAAATTAATCCAAACAACAATAAAAAATATATAAACCCTAAGACTACCATACTGCAACCATTGATTGCCCTTAGCCAAAAAAGAAAAAAACCAAAAAAGACCCTGACCACCAAAAAACTCTCTCCAACCGGAATCAAAAGACTTAATAATAACATATCCATAATTCAAAGGAAACAAAGAAACACCATAAACAAAAACATAAGGTATAAACCACATAGACCCAAAAAAAAAAGAAGACTTATATAAAAATATAGAAAAAAGAAACTCACCTAAATCAACCTTAGATAATTCATAACCTAACCAACCACCCAAAATTCTAACTAACAAAACTGAAGTCCTCAAATAAAAAGGCAAGCAAATAACAAAAGGGGTAGGAAAAATTAATCATCTCAACATTCTACCACCAAAAATAACAACAACAAGTAAACCCAACATACCAGTACATATATTATTACCAGCATCCTCAAAAGAACAAAAAGAAGACAAATTAAAATCACCGAACAAAACATAATAAAATAAACGGAAAGAATAACAAACAGTTAAACCAGTAGACAAAAAAAACAATAGCAAACCAAAAAAATTAAAATAACCTAATAAAACCATCTCCAAAATAAGATCCCTAGAATAAAAACCAGCCAAAAACGGCATACCACACAAAGCAAAACTAGAAACAACCAAACAAGAAGAAGTAAAAGGCATAAAAAAAGAAACACCACCCATAAAACGAATATCTTGAGAATCACCCATAACATGAATAACCACCCCCGCACACATAAACAAAAGAGCCTTAAACAAAGCATGAGTTAACAGATGAAAAAAGGCCAATTCAGGAAAACCAAAAGAAACAATACCAACTATTAACCCCAATTGACTAAGAGTAGAGAGAGCAATAACCCTCCTCAAATCAAACTCAAAATTAGCCCCCAAACCAGATATAAACATAGTTAAACCCGAAACCAACAACAAAAATCTATTAAGAGAATCACCAAAAGAACATCTAAAACGAATAAGCAAATAAACACCAGCAGTAACTAAAGTAGAAGAATGAACTAAAGCAGAAACAGGAGTAGGAGCTGCCATAGCAGCTGGCAATCAAGAAGAAAAAGGAATCTGAGCTCTCCTAGTTATAGCAGCCAAAACAACAAGAAAGGAAATAAAATTCATTTCCATTCTACCCCTTATAAAAAACAAATAATACACATAATTCCAACTACCAAAATTAAACATCCAAGCAATAGATATTAAAAGAGCAACATCACCAACACGATTAGACAAAGCAGTCAACATACCAGCACCATAAGATTTAAAATTCTGATAATAAATAACCAAACAATAAGAAACTAACCCCAAACCATCTCAACCTAATAAAATTCTGATTAAATTAGGTCTTAAAATCAAAAACATCATAGAAACAACAAACAACAAAACCAAATAAATAAAACGATAAATATTCAAATCCCCATGTATATAATCATCTCTATAAAGAACAACTAAAGAAGAAATAAAAAAAACAAAACCCAAGAAAAATAAGGATATTCAATCAAAAAGAAGAGTCATAACCACAGAACTAGAATTCAAGGTAATAATATCCCACTCAATAAAATAAACTAAGTCCTTAACAACAAAAACAAAACCAACAAAAAAAGACAAAATACCAAAAAATAAAAGGAAAAAAAAACTAACAAAACAAATTGAAATAAAATTCACGACCCAAGGCAAAAAATGCATCATTGACACCACAAACCAATATTTTAATTAAACTACTTAAATTTTTATAACCAAAAAGAAACGACATCTCTAAACAAAATAAACAAATTTAATGGAAACCAGTGCAAAAAAACCAATAAAAATTCACGAACATAAAACATTGAACATGAATAAATACCCGAATAAAAACTACCATGCTGACTATAAGAATATATATATAAAGTATAAGCAGCACCAAAAAAAGACAAACCCCCCAACATCAATATAGTCAACCAAGACCAAGAAATCAAACTTCTAAATAAAACAACCTCACCTAACAAATTCAAAGAAGGAGGAGCTGCTATATTACAAGATCTCAATAAAAACCACCATATAGACATTCTGGGTATCAAACACATTAAACCCCTATTAACCAATAAACTACGACTACCCGTCCGCTCATAAACAATATTAACAAGACAAAACAAACCAGAAGAACATAAACCATGAGCAATCATCAAAACATAAGAACCACAAAACCCCCAATAATTGACAGTCATAATACCACAAACAACAATACCCATATGAGCAACAGAAGAATAAGCAACTAATGACTTCAAATCAGTCTGACGCAAACAAACCAATCTAACCAAAAACCCACCTAACAAACTAATAGAAATCCAGAAAAAATTCAAATTAAAAGAAAAATTAACTAAAAAAACCATAACACGAATTAAACCATAACCACCCAACTTCAACAAAACACCAGCCAAAATCATTGAACCAGAAATAGGTGCTTCAACATGAGCCTTAGGTAACCACAAATGAACTAAAAATAAAGGAATCCTAACCAAAAAAGCAAAGACTATGCAAAAATAAAAAAAAACTCTCGACAAACAAGGATCAAACAAAAAAAAAAAACACAGCAAACCAGAAGAATTATAAATCCCAATAACACCAATCAACAAAGGCAAGGAAGCAAATAAAGTATATAAAATCAAATAAATACCAGCCTGAAGACGCTCAGGCTGATAACCCCAACCCAAAATTAAAAACAAAGTAGGAACAAGTCTACCCTCAAAAAACAAGTAAAAAGAAAACAAATCAACACTACCAAACGAACAAAATAATATAATCATCAAAAACAAAATCATAAACAAAAAAAATTCAGAAAAATAAGAAGAACGAAAAACTGACTCTCTAGCTAACAACATCAATGAACAAATCCAAAATCTAAGAAAAATTAAACCATAAGAAATATAATCACAACCTAAAAAATAACTAAGATTACCCCAACAAAAAAAATAAGGAAAAACAAAAAAAAAAGACAAACACAAGAAAAACAAGAAAGAATTAATCAATCACCAAAAATTTAAAAAACACAAAGGGATCAAAAAAATTAAAGAAAATAAAAACCTTAACATTGAAGCATCCCAAAAGAACGATAATAATCATTCCCATATCTACGAATTATTGAAACAAGAATAGATAAACCCAAAGAACCCTCACAAACAGAAAAAACTAAAAAAACAATAACAAAATAAAACTCATAATTAAAACCACATAAATAATAATACATCAAAACAAACAAAGACAAAACCATAAACTCTAAACTCAATAAAGTAATCAACAAATGCTTACGATCCATACAAAAAACCCACAAACCACAAAGAAAAAAGGTAGAAAAATAAAAAAATATTAACATTAAAAAGTCTTAATAATTTAATAAAAATATTGGTCTTGTAAATCAAAAATGAGAAAAACCTCTTAAGACTTCAGAGAAAAGAAAACCCTATCATTAATTCCCAAAACTAACATTTTTATTAAACTACACTCTGATATTATAAAAACAATAGTAATCTCAAGAACATCAATAAGAATAATATTCACACAAATAAAACACCCTATAGCCATAGGAATAATCACAATAATACAAACCATCTTAACATGCACAATTAGAGGAATAATAAACCAAAAATTCTGATTCCCATATTTTATTCCTAGTATTCCTAGGAGGAATACTAGTACTATTCATCTACATAACAAGACTAGCATCAAATGAAATAATATTTTTATCAATAAAACTATCAGCAGCAACAGCAATCATGACAGCAATAATATTCATAATAAGAATAGAGGAATCATACACATGAACATATGAACATAAATTAAGAGCAAACGAAAAAACAAACTTAATATTAGAAAAATTCTATAACCTACCTACAGGATCAACAACACTTATATTAGCCCTATATCTACTATTAACACTAATTGTAGTTGCAAAAATCACAAATATTTCAGAAGGACCATTACGAAAATCAAAATAATGAATAAACCCATACGAAAAAACCACCCACTAATCAAAATTATAAACAACGCACTAGTAGATCTACCCACCCCATCAAATATTAGAACATGATGAAACTTTGGATCCTTATTAGGATTATGTTTAGGTATACAAATCATCACAGGACTATTCCTAGCTATACACTACTGCCCCAACACTGAATCAGCATTCTCAAGAGTAGTACACATTTGCCGAGATGTAAATTATGGGTGATTACTACGAACACTACACGCTAACGGAGGATCAATATTCTTCATTTGCATATACATACACATTGGACGAAATATATACTACGGATCATACAACTTCACAGAAACATGAAATATTGGAGTAGTAATCTTCTTCACTACTATAGGAACAGCTTTTATAGGATATGTACTACCATGGGGGCAAATATCATTCTGAGGGGCAACAGTAATCACTAATTTACTATCAGCAATCCCATATGTAGGAACAGAACTAGTACAATGAGTTTGAGGGGGATTCGCCGTAGACAACGCCACTTTAAATCGATTCTTCACATTACACTTCCTAATACCATTTATAATTCTAGCAATAGTAATTATTCACTTAACATTCCTACACCAAACAGGATCAAACAACCCAACAGGAATAAATAGAAATACCGACAAAATCCCATTCCACCCATACTTCACTATCAAAGACACAGTAGGATTCATTTTATTAATTATAATATTATCAATATTATCACTAAAAGAACCTTACCTTCTTGGAGATCCAGACAACTTTATCCCTGCAAACCCACTAGTAACACCAATTCATATTCAACCCGAATGATATTTCCTATTTGCATACGCAATCTTACGATCAATTCCTAATAAATTAGGAGGAGTAATTGCTCTATTTATATCAATCGCAATCTTATTAATCCTACCCCTACAAAAAACCAAATTCCGAGGAACACAGTTCTACCCAATCAACCAAATTATATTCTGGCTAATAACAAACACTGTAATCCTATTAACATGAATTGGAGCCCGACCAGTTGAAGAACCATATATTATAACAGGACAAATACTAACAGTAATATACTTCTCATACTACATCACGAACCCAATAATAACAAAAATGTGAGACAAGACAACAAAATAGTCGGAAAGCTTTATGATAAGCAAATACCTTGAAAGTAAGAGAAAGGAGTTTAAATCCCCTACCGACTTAAAACATACTCAAATTAATACACTAAAACAAAGAGTAAAAAAATAACCTAACACCCAAAACAAAAATTAAATAATTCAAAGAAACAGGCAAAAAACTCCTCCAAGATATATACATCAACCTATCATAACGAAAACGAGGCAAAGTACCACGAACCCAAACAAATAAAAAAGAAACAAAAGAAACCCTTAAAAAGAAAAAAAAAGAATACAAATCACAACCCAAAAACATAACACAAAACAAAACACTCATAAACAAAATTCTAGCATACTCAGCCAAAAAAATTAAAGCAAACCCTCCAGATCTATACTCAACATTAAAACCAGAAACCAACTCAGACTCACCCTCAGCAAAATCAAAAGGAGTTCGATTAGTCTCCGCCAAACAAGAAACAAATCAAACTAAAACCAAAGGCAAAGAAAAAAAAACTAACCAAACATAAAACTGAAAATAAAAAAAAGAAACCAAATTATAACCACAAACCAAAAAAACAAAAGACAATAAAATCAAAGCAAGTCTAACCTCATAAGAAATAGATTGAGCAACTGCACGCATACACCCCAACAAAGAATAATTAGAATTAGAAGACCAACCAGCAACCATAAGAGAATAAACACCAAGTCTAGTACAACACAAAAAAAACAATAAACCTAAATCAAAAGAAAAAAAACCACCAAAATAAGGAATAACCAACCAAATAATTAAAGAAAGAAACAAACCAAACACAGGAGCAAAATAATAAGGCAAATAATTAGAAACATAAGGAAAACACTGCTCCCTAACAAACAACTTAACCACATCTCTAAAAGGTTGAAGCAAACCTAAAAACCCCACCCTATTAGGACCCTTACGAATATGAATATAACCTAAAACCCTACGCTCAAGTAAAGTAAGAAAAGCTACACCAACCATAACAAAAATAGACAATAAAAAAAAAACAACAAACAAAAATAAAAAGTCATTAAACACTACTACATATAAAATAAATTTATATTAGAAGATTCTAAATCCACTGCACTTCTCTGCCAAAATAGTAATTAATAATAATCAAACAACATAAAATTATTTATTGAAAGTGGTCCTTTCGTACTAACTCACAAAACAAATTATAGATAGAAACCAACCTGGCTCACGCCGGTCTGAACTCAGATCATGTAGGATTTTAAAGGTCGAACAGACCTAATCAATTAAAGCTTCTACACCAAAAATTCACCCTAATCCAACATCGAGGTCGCAAACCCCCCTGTCAATAAGAACTTTCAAGAAAGATTACGCTGTTATCCCTAAGGTAATTTAATCTTAAAATCAATAATAAAGGATCAAAAAAAATATAAATAAATAAACAAAAAAAAGAAGAGTTAAACAAATCTCCTAGCCGCCCCAGCAAAATAAACAAAACAATATTAAAAAAAACCAACAAAAAAATCATCACAAATATAAAACTCTATAGGGTCTTCTCGTCCCATAAAAAAATTTAGGTATTCTTACCTAAAACCAAAATTCAATACATCAAAAAGAGACAGATTATATCTCGTCAAACCATTCATTCCAGCCCACAATTAAAAGACTAATGATTATGCTACCTTTGCACGGTCAAAATACCGCGGCCCTTCAAAAAAATCAGCGGGCAGGCCATACCTCAAAAAAACACAAGAGAAGTTGTTTTTGATAAACAGGCGGATATAAAAATTGCCGAATTCCTTTTAAAGAAATAAAAAATAAAACACAAAATAAAAAAGAATATACTAATCCTACCATTATTACAAATAAAAAACAATTAAAAAATAAACCCCAGTAAAAAATTAAACAAAACATAAAGAAAAAATAACTAAAAATAAAATTTGAACATACTTAAAAAGATAGTTAACATAAAACCCACCAAAATAAACAAAACAAAACAAATTATAAAAATATGAAACGAAGCTAAACCCCCGAAACATTTGCAAAAAATAAAAATAACCTAAGAAAAAGAAACTTTAAATAAATTACATGAATTAAATTCATTTCCCAAGGAACCAGATACCATCAAATACGAATAGCATATCACCACCAATAAAATATTATTAATGCTTATAAAACAGCAACTAAAATAAATAATTAACTCACTTGAAATCGGGAAATAGAAAATAAATAATAAAATTTAATAAGCCCTGATACACAAGGTACAACAAACAAAATAAACTTTCAAAAAACAAAATAAATAAACCTATACAGTACAAAGTAAACTATAATTAAAAAAATCAAACCAAAAAAATATACAATGACAATAAAATACTTCCATTAAAACAAAATAAAAACCATTAAAAACAATAAACTACATATCAAATCAGACCACACTGAATCGCACAGCAAACTCTCCAATGTAAATGAAAATACCTCCTAGGTATATAATCTGTATCATTCCAGCTACACCTTCCGGTACAACCACTCTGTTACGACTTATCTCGCCTCTTAAACAACGAGAGCGACGGGCGATGTGTACATACTTTAGAACCAAAATCACAAAAACAATCTTCAAATAATTACAATCAAATCCAATTTCATGAAAGAAATTTCAACAAACAATCCAAAATTAATAACAATGTAATCCACCACCAACTTAAATAAAAGCTGCACCTTGACCTGAAATAAACCAAAATAAAGGAAAGAAAAAATTATAACCCTAAAAAGATTCTCATTATAACGGCGGTATACAAACAAAAAAAATAAGCAAGGTCCAACGCGGATTATCGATAATAGGGCAGATTCCTCTGAACGGAATAAAATACCGCCAAATTCTTTAAGTTTCAAGAACATAACTAATACTACTCAGGCCACAAAATTAACATCAAAAATAATAGGGTATCTAATCCTAGTCTAAAAAAAGATTTCATAGCCTACAAAACAACAAGGGGGAAAAACAAGAAATTGAAATTTCACCAAAAATCAAAAGAAATTAAACCCAAAAATTAAATAAAACTATCAACCAAAAAATATTTGCTTGAGCTCCATGTATAACCGCGGCTGCTGGCACAAATTTAACCAACTCTAAAAAATATAACTAAATCTGAGTCACCTCAATATATAAAAATAAATAATGCGAATAAAAAAACAAACAACATTAAGAAAAAACAAATCACGCAAAAACTTACATATAAAAAAAATTAAGAACAAACATAAAAGCAAGAATAAAACTACTCTCTATAAACAACAACAACAAGAAAGGTACGACAAAAAAAAGTACAAACAACAAAAACCAAGTAACAAGCAAGAGTACCCCCCACCCACAAACCAACCAAAAAATCTTTTTCTTGCCCAACTCTAATAGATCAAAACTTTTCAAAGACCAACCATGAAAATAAAACTACTCTATAAACAACAACAACAAGAAAGGTACGACAAAAAAAAGTACAAACAACAAAAACCAAGTAACAAGCAAGAGTACTCCCTTTTTTAGATCTCATTTTTTTTAGATTTACAAAATGAGATCTAAAAACTATATAAATGTTTATCTTAATAGAATTAATACATCAATAAGATAAATAATTTAAAATAAGTAATTATTTAATATGACTTATATTTAATATAAGATTCAATTTATCTTATTAAATATATTATATATATAGAATCTAAAATTTTCTTTTTAGGTATTTGTATTCAATATAATTAATTTTATTATAATAATACTTATTTAAAATAAATCCTATCTTTAGTAACTTAAATCAATTCTATTCAAATAATTAATTTTATTAATATAGGTTATTATTATATAAAAAAACACACCTTAAAGAAAACTAACAAACAGAGAACAAAATAAAAATCACTAAAACCAAAACAAACCCCAAAAACAAAAACCAAACCGCCCCAAAAAAAATAACATAAAATACAAAAAAAAAACACAAAACAAAACAAAACAAAACAAAACAAAACAAAACAAAACAAAACAAAATGGAGTGCCTGAAAAAGGATTACTATGATAGGGTAAATAATGTATAAAAATACCTCCATTACGTTAAATAGAGTCAAACCATTCCCTGAAATATCAAAAATTCCCGTGCACCATACACTAAAACGTAAAAATTAGAAAAGTAAGCTAATAAAGCTAATGGGTTCATACCCCATAAATAGAGTAAATACTCTCTCTTCTAATGCCCAACAACTCAACAAAAATCCTCTTATTAACAACGTTAACAAGAGGTATTTTAATCTCAATTTCCTCTAATTCATGATTTGGAGCATGAATGGGGTTAGAGATTAATTTACTATCATTTATTCCAATAATGATAGAAAAAAAAAATATCTACACCACAGAAGCCTCACTAAAATACTTTATTGTACAAGCAGGGGCTTCATCAATACTATTATTCATAGTAATAATAAGAGCAATAGAAGAAAGAATATTAATTAACTCGGACAACTTATATACACAAATATTAATAAACACACCCCTATTACTAAAAGGGGGGGTCGCCCCAATACATTGGTGATTCCCTGGAGTAATGGAGGGGTTAAACTGAAATAATTGCTTAATTCTAATAACTCTACAAAAATCCGCACCCCTATCCTTAATCTCATACCAAATTAACAATGATATATTCCTAGAAATAATCATTGTAACATCAGTAATAATTGGAGCTATCGGGGGATTAAATCAAACATCACTACGAAAAATCATAACATACTCATCAATTAACCACACAGGTTGAATAATATCGGCAATAATTACAGGAAATGATATATGAGTAACATATTTCACAATCTACTCAATACTAACATTAACAGTAGTGTCGATTGTAAAAACCACCAAATTATCTTTCGTTAACCAAATAGCAATAACAGAAAAGAAGAACAAACTAACAAAATTCCTTGTATTCACAAGAATTTTATCATTAGGAGGTTTGCCGCCATTCTTGGGATTTATACCAAAATGAATAGTCATTCAAGCTATAATAACCAACGAAATAAAAACAACAGCCACAATAATGGTTTTAATATCAGTAGTAACGTTATATTACTACATACGAATGACATACTCAAGTTTAATAATACTACACCTAGAAACAAAATGATTAATTGCCCAACCTATTAATAAAACACCTAAACACATTATTTTATTAACATCAATCTCAATTACGGGGTTAATAATATCAGAAATAATCATGAACTTAGATTAAAGGCTTTAAGTTAAACAAACTAATATCCTTCAAAGCTATAAATAAAGAAAATCTTTAAGCCTTAGTAGCAAAACTACCCCTATAGAATTGCATTCTATAATCACCTAATGAATATAAAGCTATAGTAGAAGGGAAAATCCCATAAATAGATTTACAATCTATCACCTAAAATCAGACATTCCACTAATAATTAAACGATGGTTATTCTCAACAAACCATAAAGATATTGGAACATTATACTTCATCTTCGGGGCATGATCCGGAATATTAGGAACATCATTAAGAATATTAATCCGAGCAGAACTTGGTCAACCAGGATCCTTAATTGGAGACGACCAAATTTACAATGTAATCGTAACCGCACATGCATTTATCATAATCTTTTTCATGGTTATACCAATTCTAATTGGGGGTTTTGGAAATTGATTAGTACCACTCATACTTGGGGCCCCTGATATAGCATTTCCACGAATGAATAACATAAGATTTTGACTACTCCCACCCTCACTTACACTCCTCCTAACCAGAAGTATAGTAGAAAGAGGAGCTGGAACAGGGTGAACAGTGTATCCCCCGTTAGCTAGAGGAATCGCCCATGCGGGAGCATCAGTAGATTTAACAATTTTCTCCTTACACCTAGCAGGTGTATCGTCAATTTTAGGAGCAGTAAACTTTATCTCAACAGCAATTAATATAAAACCATCAAGTATGAAATCTGAACAAATACCCCTATTTGTATGAGCAGTAATTATTACCGCCACCTTATTATTACTATCACTACCAGTACTAGCAGGGGCTATCACAATATTATTAACTGATCGAAATTTGAACACCTCCTTCTTTGACCCAGCGGGAGGTGGAGACCCAATTCTTTACCAACACTTATTTTGATTTTTCGGACATCCAGAAGTATATATTCTAATTCTCCCAGGATTTGGGATAATTTCCCACATCATTTCCCATGAAAGAGGAAAAAAAGAAGCTTTTGGAAACCTAGGAATAATCTTTGCCATACTAGCAATTGGGTTATTAGGATTTGTAGTATGAGCACATCATATATTTACAGTAGGAATAGATGTCGATACACGAGCATATTTTACATCAGCTACAATAATTATTGCAGTACCAACTGGAATTAAAATCTTCAGATGATTAGCAACAATCCAAGGATCAAAATTATCATATAGACCCACATGCTTATGATCAATAGGATTTGTTTTCCTATTTACAATAGGGGGGCTAACGGGGGTAGTCCTAGCAAATTCATCAATCGATATTGTACTACATGACACATATTATGTAGTAGCTCACTTCCACTACGTTCTATCAATAGGAGCCGTATTCGCTATCATAGCCGGATTTATCCACTGATACCCATTATTTACAGGACTAACAATAAATCCAAAATGATTGAAAACTCAATTCACAATTATATTCCTGGGAGTAAATATAACGTTCTTCCCGCAACACTTCCTAGGACTAGCTGGAATACCACGACGATATTCAGATTATCCAGATGCATACACTACATGAAATATTATCTCATCAATGGGGTCAACCATCTCATTTATTGGAGTGATAATGTTTATTTACATTTTATGAGAAAGAATAAGAACTAAACGACAAGTGTTAAGATCAACACATACAAGAAACTCAATTGAATGAATCCAAGATCTGCCCCCATCAGAACACAGATATTCAGAACTACCAACAATTATCAATTAATAAAATCTAATATGGCAGAGAAGTGCAGTGGATTTAAGCTCCACAAATAAAGTACTAAAAACTTTTATTAGAAAATGACAACATGATCATGCATGAATTTACAAGATAGAGCATCACCAATCATAGAAC
>NW_028259318.1:0-33518 GCF_977971745.1 Zootermopsis nevadensis | reverse complement strand
AACTCTCCAATGTAAATGAAAATACCTCCTAGGTATATAATCTGTATCATTCCAGCTACACCTTCCGGTACAACCACTCTGTTACGACTTATCTCGCCTCTTAAACAACGAGAGCGACGGGCGATGTGTACATACTTTAGAACCAAAATCACAAAAACAATCTTCAAATAATTACAATCAAATCCAATTTCATGAAAGAAATTTCAACAAACAATCCAAAATTAATAACAATGTAATCCACCACCAACTTAAATAAAAGCTGCACCTTGACCTGAAATAAACCAAAATAAAGGAAAGAAAAAATTATAACCCTAAAAAGATTCTCATTATAACGGCGGTATACAAACAAAAAAAATAAGCAAGGTCCAACGCGGATTATCGATAATAGGGCAGATTCCTCTGAACGGAATAAAATACCGCCAAATTCTTTAAGTTTCAAGAACATAACTAATACTACTCAGGCCACAAAATTAACATCAAAAATAATAGGGTATCTAATCCTAGTCTAAAAAAAGATTTCATAGCCTACAAAACAACAAGGGGGAAAAACAAGAAATTGAAATTTCACCAAAAATCAAAAGAAATTAAACCCAAAAATTAAATAAAACTATCAACCAAAAAATATTTGCTTGAGCTCCATGTATAACCGCGGCTGCTGGCACAAATTTAACCAACTCTAAAAAATATAACTAAATCTGAGTCACCTCAATATATAAAAATAAATAATGCGAATAAAAAAACAAACAACATTAAGAAAAAACAAATCACGCAAAAACTTACATATAAAAAAAATTAAGAACAAACATAAAAGCAAGAATAAAACTACTCTCTATAAACAACAACAACAAGAAAGGTACGACAAAAAAAAGTACAAACAACAAAAACCAAGTAACAAGCAAGAGTACCCCCCACCCACAAACCAACCAAAAAATCTTTTTCTTGCCCAACTCTAATAGATCAAAACTTTTCAAAGACCAACCATGAAAATAAAACTACTCTATAAACAACAACAACAAGAAAGGTACGACAAAAAAAAGTACAAACAACAAAAACCAAGTAACAAGCAAGAGTACTCCCTTTTTTAGATCTCATTTTTTTTAGATTTACAAAATGAGATCTAAAAACTATATAAATGTTTATCTTAATAGAATTAATACATCAATAAGATAAATAATTTAAAATAAGTAATTATTTAATATGACTTATATTTAATATAAGATTCAATTTATCTTTATTAAATATATTATATATATAGAATCTAAAATTTTCTTTTTAGGTATTTGTATTCAATATAATTAATTTTATTATAATAATACTTATTTAAAATAAATCCTATCTTTAGTAACTTAAATCAATTCTATTCAAATAATTAATTTTATTAATATAGGTTATTATTATATAAAAAAACACACCTTAAAGAAAACTAACAAACAGAGAACAAAATAAAAATCACTAAAACCAAAACAAACCCCAAAAACAAAAACCAAACCGCCCCAAAAAAAATAACATAAAATACAAAAAAAAACACAAAACAAAACAAAACAAAACAAAACAAAACAAAACAAAACAAAACAAAATGGAGTGCCTGAAAAAGGATTACTATGATAGGGTAAATAATGTATAAAAATACCTCCATTACGTTAAATAGAGTCAAACCATTCCCTGAAATATCAAAAATTCCCGTGCACCATACACTAAAACGTAAAAATTAGAAAAGTAAGCTAATAAAGCTAATGGGTTCATACCCCATAAATAGAGTAAATACTCTCTCTTCTAATGCCCAACAACTCAACAAAAATCCTCTTATTAACAACGTTAACAAGAGGTATTTTAATCTCAATTTCCTCTAATTCATGATTTGGAGCATGAATGGGGTTAGAGATTAATTTACTATCATTTATTCCAATAATGATAGAAAAAAAAAATATCTACACCACAGAAGCCTCACTAAAATACTTTATTGTACAAGCAGGGGCTTCATCAATACTATTATTCATAGTAATAATAAGAGCAATAGAAGAAAGAATATTAATTAACTCGGACAACTTATATACACAAATATTAATAAACACACCCCTATTACTAAAAGGGGGGGTCGCCCCAATACATTGGTGATTCCCTGGAGTAATGGAGGGGTTAAACTGAAATAATTGCTTAATTCTAATAACTCTACAAAAATCCGCACCCCTATCCTTAATCTCATACCAAATTAACAATGATATATTCCTAGAAATAATCATTGTAACATCAGTAATAATTGGAGCTATCGGGGGATTAAATCAAACATCACTACGAAAAATCATAACATACTCATCAATTAACCACACAGGTTGAATAATATCGGCAATAATTACAGGAAATGATATATGAGTAACATATTTCACAATCTACTCAATACTAACATTAACAGTAGTGTCGATTGTAAAAACCACCAAATTATCTTTCGTTAACCAAATAGCAATAACAGAAAAGAAGAACAAACTAACAAAATTCCTTGTATTCACAAGAATTTTATCATTAGGAGGTTTGCCGCCATTCTTGGGATTTATACCAAAATGAATAGTCATTCAAGCTATAATAACCAACGAAATAAAAACAACAGCCACAATAATGGTTTTAATATCAGTAGTAACGTTATATTACTACATACGAATGACATACTCAAGTTTAATAATACTACACCTAGAAACAAAATGATTAATTGCCCAACCTATTAATAAAACACCTAAACACATTATTTTATTAACATCAATCTCAATTACGGGGTTAATAATATCAGAAATAATCATGAACTTAGATTAAAGGCTTTAAGTTAAACAAACTAATATCCTTCAAAGCTATAAATAAAGAAAATCTTTAAGCCTTAGTAGCAAAACTACCCCTATAGAATTGCATTCTATAATCACCTAATGAATATAAAGCTATAGTAGAAGGGAAAATCCCATAAATAGATTTACAATCTATCACCTAAAATCAGACATTCCACTAATAATTAAACGATGGTTATTCTCAACAAACCATAAAGATATTGGAACATTATACTTCATCTTCGGGGCATGATCCGGAATATTAGGAACATCATTAAGAATATTAATCCGAGCAGAACTTGGTCAACCAGGATCCTTAATTGGAGACGACCAAATTTACAATGTAATCGTAACCGCACATGCATTTATCATAATCTTTTTCATGGTTATACCAATTCTAATTGGGGGTTTTGGAAATTGATTAGTACCACTCATACTTGGGGCCCCTGATATAGCATTTCCACGAATGAATAACATAAGATTTTGACTACTCCCACCCTCACTTACACTCCTCCTAACCAGAAGTATAGTAGAAAGAGGAGCTGGAACAGGGTGAACAGTGTATCCCCCGTTAGCTAGAGGAATCGCCCATGCGGGAGCATCAGTAGATTTAACAATTTTCTCCTTACACCTAGCAGGTGTATCGTCAATTTTAGGAGCAGTAAACTTTATCTCAACAGCAATTAATATAAAACCATCAAGTATGAAATCTGAACAAATACCCCTATTTGTATGAGCAGTAATTATTACCGCCACCTTATTATTACTATCACTACCAGTACTAGCAGGGGCTATCACAATATTATTAACTGATCGAAATTTGAACACCTCCTTCTTTGACCCAGCGGGAGGTGGAGACCCAATTCTTTACCAACACTTATTTTGATTTTTCGGACATCCAGAAGTATATATTCTAATTCTCCCAGGATTTGGGATAATTTCCCACATCATTTCCCATGAAAGAGGAAAAAAAGAAGCTTTTGGAAACCTAGGAATAATCTTTGCCATACTAGCAATTGGGTTATTAGGATTTGTAGTATGAGCACATCATATATTTACAGTAGGAATAGATGTCGATACACGAGCATATTTTACATCAGCTACAATAATTATTGCAGTACCAACTGGAATTAAAATCTTCAGATGATTAGCAACAATCCAAGGATCAAAATTATCATATAGACCCACATGCTTATGATCAATAGGATTTGTTTTCCTATTTACAATAGGGGGGCTAACGGGGGTAGTCCTAGCAAATTCATCAATCGATATTGTACTACATGACACATATTATGTAGTAGCTCACTTCCACTACGTTCTATCAATAGGAGCCGTATTCGCTATCATAGCCGGATTTATCCACTGATACCCATTATTTACAGGACTAACAATAAATCCAAAATGATTGAAAACTCAATTCACAATTATATTCCTGGGAGTAAATATAACGTTCTTCCCGCAACACTTCCTAGGACTAGCTGGAATACCACGACGATATTCAGATTATCCAGATGCATACACTACATGAAATATTATCTCATCAATGGGGTCAACCATCTCATTTATTGGAGTGATAATGTTTATTTACATTTTATGAGAAAGAATAAGAACTAAACGACAAGTGTTAAGATCAACACATACAAGAAACTCAATTGAATGAATCCAAGATCTGCCCCCATCAGAACACAGATATTCAGAACTACCAACAATTATCAATTAATAAAATCTAATATGGCAGAGAAGTGCAGTGGATTTAAGCTCCACAAATAAAGTACTAAAAACTTTTATTAGAAAATGACAACATGATCATGCATGAATTTACAAGATAGAGCATCACCAATCATAGAACAACTAATCTTCTTCCATGATCATACCATAATAATCATCACAATAATTCTAGCAATAGTATTATACTTCATAGCATCAACAATTATTAACGAACTCGTAGACCGATATATACTAGAAGGTCAAACAATAGAACTAATATGAACAATTGTGCCAGCAGTAATTCTTCTATTCATCACCACTCCATCTTTACGATTATTATACCTTATAGACGAAATCCACAACCCAATTATAACAATTAAAACTATTGGACACCAATGATACTGAAGTTATGAATACTCAGACTTCGTCAACGTTGAATTCGACTCATATATAACACCATATGAGGGAGACAATAAAAGAATATTCCGACTACTAGAAACAGATAACCACGTAACTTTACCAATACACTCATTCATCCGAATTATCGTAACAGCTGCTGATGTACTTCACTCGTGAACAATCCCTAGATTGGGGATCAAAGCCGATGCAACACCAGGCCGATTAAATCAATCAAGATTTATAATCAACCGCCCTGGACTACTTTATGGTCAATGCTCAGAAATCTGCGGAGCAAACCACAGATTCATACCCATCGTAATTGAAAGAGTATCAACAGAGAATTTTATTGAATGAATTAAAAAACTAAGCGAATCAATAGGTGACTGAAAGCAAGTAATGGTCTCTTAAACCAAATAATAGTAAATTAGCAATTACTCCTATTGGGGGGATTAGTTAAAAATAACATTAGATCGTCAAACTAAAATAACCAAATAAATGGTATCCCCCTCATCCCACAAATAATACCCCTTAGATGATTAATTTTATTCATCTCGTTTTCAACAATTTTCGTATTATTCAACACAATAAACTACTTCTCATTTACCCAAACAAATAAAAAGATACAAAAAAAAATTAAATTAACAAAAAAAACAAACTGAAAATGATAAGAAACTTATTCTCAGTATTTGACCCATCAACAAACATATTTAACACATCAATAAATTGATTAAGAACTATATTAGGATTATTAATCATCCCCACAATAATATGAATAATTCCATCTCGAAACAACGCAGCATGAAATAAAACAATAAAAAAAATACACGAAGAGCTTAAAACACTCCTAGGAACAAAAAAAATCAACAACGGAAGAACACTTATATTCACGTCATTATTCTCAATAATCCTAATAAACAATACTTTAGGCTTATTCCCATACATCTTTACTAGAACCAGACACCTAACATTAACATTAACAATAGCCTTACCATTATGAACAAGATTTATAATATTCGGATGAATCAACAACACTAAACACATATTAACCCACCTTGTACCACAAGGAACACCACCGATCCTAATACCATTTATAGTGTGCATTGAAACAATCAGAAACATTATTCGCCCAGGAACATTAGCTATCCGATTAACAGCAAATATAATTGCAGGTCACCTATTAATAACACTACTAGGAGAAAATGGATCATCAATAGCATACTCAATAATCAGCATCCTAATTATTACACAGATTGCTCTACTAACATTAGAGACAGCAGTAGCAATCATTCAATCATATGTATTCGCAGTACTAAGAACATTATATTCTAGAGAAATCAATTAAAATGACAAACCACATAAATCACACATTCCACATAGTAAACCAAAGACCATGACCTCTTATTGGAGCAATGGGAGCCATAATCACATTAACTGGAACAATTAAATGATTCCACCAATATGAACAAACACTAATAAGAATTGGAATAATCACAATAATCATAACAACCATCCAATGATGACGAGATATTACACGAGAGGGCACATACCAAGGATTACATACAAGAAAAGTAACTAAAGGGTTACGATGAGGTATAATCCTATTCATTACATCAGAAGTATTCTTCTTCGTCTCCTTCTTTTGAGCATTTTTCCACAGAAGATTATCACCAACAAACGAACTCGGATCAATGTGACCACCAACTGGAATTCAAGTATTTAATCCCCTACAAATTCCACTTCTAAATACCGCAATCCTCCTATCATCAGGGGTAACTATCACTTGAGCACATCATAGAATCTTAGAAAACAATTATAACCAGGGGTTACAAGGACTATTTATAACTGTAATCCTAGGATTATATTTCACAGCACTACAAGCATACGAATATATAGAATCACCATTCACTATTGCCGACTCGGTTTATGGAGCCACGTTCTTT
Organism: Zootermopsis nevadensis; assembly: GCF_977971745.1. Taxonomy (NCBI): domain Eukaryota; kingdom Metazoa; phylum Arthropoda; class Insecta; order Blattodea; family Termopsidae; genus Zootermopsis; species Zootermopsis nevadensis. The sequence continues at coordinate 26,665 of NW_028259318.1, read as the reverse complement.
GTAGCAACAGGATTCCATGGTCTCCATGTAATCATTGGAACAACCTTCCTAATCACATGTTTAATACGACACCTAACACTTCATTTCTCATCAAACCACCATATAGGATTTGAAGCAGCCGCATGATATTGACATTTTGTAGATGTAGTATGACTATTCTTATATATCTCAATTTACTGATGAGGAAGATAACCAAATAAATTTATCTAATATAAAAAGTATACTTGACTTCCAATCAAGAAGTTCAAAAAATGAGATAAATAATAAAAATAGTAACAACAATAATAACAACAATCATAATACTATCAACAATTATCATAATAATTGCGACAGCAATATCAAAAAAAAACATTGAAGACCGAGAAAAAAGATCACCATTTGAGTGCGGGTTTGACCCCATGGGATCTGCACGACTCCCGTTTTCCTTACGATTTTTCCTAATCGCAATTATATTTCTAGTATTCGACGTAGAAATTGCACTCCTATTACCAATAACAATCGTGATAACAAGATCAAACATAATATCATGAGCCACAATCAGAACATTATTTATTGTAATCCTAATCATCGGGTTATATCACGAATGAAATCAAGGATCCTTAGAGTGAGCAGAATAAGGGATTGTAGTTAATAATAACATTTGGTTTGCAATCAAAAAGTACTAATATAGTCTATCTCAAAGTAAGAAGCGATTAACGCAATCAATTTCGACCTGATCTTAGATAAATTTTATCCTTACTTAAAATTAACTGAAACCAAATAGAGGTATATTACTGTTAATAATAAAAATGAATAACCAAATTCCAGTTAAAGAAATGAATAGATTAAGTGAAAGCTGCTAACTTATCACTATAGCGGTTAAAATCCGTTTACATTTCTATTTATATAGTTTAAAAAAAACATTACACTTTCACTGTAAAAATAAATAAATATTTTATAAATACTTAAAGATAAAAATATCTCAATAACATCTTCAATGTTATGCTCTAAATAAGCTATTCAAGTACATAAATATAAAAAAAACTAACAAATTAATCCAAACAACAATAAAAAATATATAAACCCTAAGACTACCATACTGCAACCATTGATTGCCCTTAGCCAAAAAAGAAAAAAACCAAAAAAGACCCTGACCACCAAAAAACTCTCTCCAACCGGAATCAAAAGACTTAATAATAACATATCCATAATTCAAAGGAAACAAAGAAACACCATAAACAAAAACATAAGGTATAAACCACATAGACCCAAAAAAAAAAGAAGACTTATATAAAAATATAGAAAAAAGAAACTCACCTAAATCAACCTTAGATAATTCATAACCTAACCAACCACCCAAAATTCTAACTAACAAAACTGAAGTCCTCAAATAAAAAGGCAAGCAAATAACAAAAGGGGTAGGAAAAATTAATCATCTCAACATTCTACCACCAAAAATAACAACAACAAGTAAACCCAACATACCAGTACATATATTATTACCAGCATCCTCAAAAGAACAAAAAGAAGACAAATTAAAATCACCGAACAAAACATAATAAAATAAACGGAAAGAATAACAAACAGTTAAACCAGTAGACAAAAAAAACAATAGCAAACCAAAAAAATTAAAATAACCTAATAAAACCATCTCCAAAATAAGATCCCTAGAATAAAAACCAGCCAAAAACGGCATACCACACAAAGCAAAACTAGAAACAACCAAACAAGAAGAAGTAAAAGGCATAAAAAAAGAAACACCACCCATAAAACGAATATCTTGAGAATCACCCATAACATGAATAACCACCCCCGCACACATAAACAAAAGAGCCTTAAACAAAGCATGAGTTAACAGATGAAAAAAGGCCAATTCAGGAAAACCAAAAGAAACAATACCAACTATTAACCCCAATTGACTAAGAGTAGAGAGAGCAATAACCCTCCTCAAATCAAACTCAAAATTAGCCCCCAAACCAGATATAAACATAGTTAAACCCGAAACCAACAACAAAAATCTATTAAGAGAATCACCAAAAGAACATCTAAAACGAATAAGCAAATAAACACCAGCAGTAACTAAAGTAGAAGAATGAACTAAAGCAGAAACAGGAGTAGGAGCTGCCATAGCAGCTGGCAATCAAGAAGAAAAAGGAATCTGAGCTCTCCTAGTTATAGCAGCCAAAACAACAAGAAAGGAAATAAAATTCATTTCCATTCTACCCCTTATAAAAAACAAATAATACACATAATTCCAACTACCAAAATTAAACATCCAAGCAATAGATATTAAAAGAGCAACATCACCAACACGATTAGACAAAGCAGTCAACATACCAGCACCATAAGATTTAAAATTCTGATAATAAATAACCAAACAATAAGAAACTAACCCCAAACCATCTCAACCTAATAAAATTCTGATTAAATTAGGTCTTAAAATCAAAAACATCATAGAAACAACAAACAACAAAACCAAATAAATAAAACGATAAATATTCAAATCCCCATGTATATAATCATCTCTATAAAGAACAACTAAAGAAGAAATAAAAAAAACAAAACCCAAGAAAAATAAGGATATTCAATCAAAAAGAAGAGTCATAACCACAGAACTAGAATTCAAGGTAATAATATCCCACTCAATAAAATAAACTAAGTCCTTAACAACAAAAACAAAACCAACAAAAAAAGACAAAATACCAAAAAATAAAAGGAAAAAAAAACTAACAAAACAAATTGAAATAAAATTCACGACCCAAGGCAAAAAATGCATCATTGACACCACAAACCAATATTTTAATTAAACTACTTAAATTTTTATAACCAAAAAGAAACGACATCTCTAAACAAAATAAACAAATTTAATGGAAACCAGTGCAAAAAAACCAATAAAAATTCACGAACATAAAACATTGAACATGAATAAATACCCGAATAAAAACTACCATGCTGACTATAAGAATATATATATAAAGTATAAGCAGCACCAAAAAAAGACAAACCCCCCAACATCAATATAGTCAACCAAGACCAAGAAATCAAACTTCTAAATAAAACAACCTCACCTAACAAATTCAAAGAAGGAGGAGCTGCTATATTACAAGATCTCAATAAAAACCACCATATAGACATTCTGGGTATCAAACACATTAAACCCCTATTAACCAATAAACTACGACTACCCGTCCGCTCATAAACAATATTAACAAGACAAAACAAACCAGAAGAACATAAACCATGAGCAATCATCAAAACATAAGAACCACAAAACCCCCAATAATTGACAGTCATAATACCACAAACAACAATACCCATATGAGCAACAGAAGAATAAGCAACTAATGACTTCAAATCAGTCTGACGCAAACAAACCAATCTAACCAAAAACCCACCTAACAAACTAATAGAAATCCAGAAAAAATTCAAATTAAAAGAAAAATTAACTAAAAAAACCATAACACGAATTAAACCATAACCACCCAACTTCAACAAAACACCAGCCAAAATCATTGAACCAGAAATAGGTGCTTCAACATGAGCCTTAGGTAACCACAAATGAACTAAAAATAAAGGAATCCTAACCAAAAAAGCAAAGACTATGCAAAAATAAAAAAAAACTCTCGACAAACAAGGATCAAACAAAAAAAAAAAACACAGCAAACCAGAAGAATTATAAATCCCAATAACACCAATCAACAAAGGCAAGGAAGCAAATAAAGTATATAAAATCAAATAAATACCAGCCTGAAGACGCTCAGGCTGATAACCCCAACCCAAAATTAAAAACAAAGTAGGAACAAGTCTACCCTCAAAAAACAAGTAAAAAGAAAACAAATCAACACTACCAAACGAACAAAATAATATAATCATCAAAAACAAAATCATAAACAAAAAAAATTCAGAAAAATAAGAAGAACGAAAAACTGACTCTCTAGCTAACAACATCAATGAACAAATCCAAAATCTAAGAAAAATTAAACCATAAGAAATATAATCACAACCTAAAAAATAACTAAGATTACCCCAACAAAAAAAATAAGGAAAAACAAAAAAAAAAGACAAACACAAGAAAAACAAGAAAGAATTAATCAATCACCAAAAATTTAAAAAACACAAAGGGATCAAAAAAATTAAAGAAAATAAAAACCTTAACATTGAAGCATCCCAAAAGAACGATAATAATCATTCCCATATCTACGAATTATTGAAACAAGAATAGATAAACCCAAAGAACCCTCACAAACAGAAAAAACTAAAAAAACAATAACAAAATAAAACTCATAATTAAAACCACATAAATAATAATACATCAAAACAAACAAAGACAAAACCATAAACTCTAAACTCAATAAAGTAATCAACAAATGCTTACGATCCATACAAAAAACCCACAAACCACAAAGAAAAAAGGTAGAAAAATAAAAAAATATTAACATTAAAAAGTCTTAATAATTTAATAAAAATATTGGTCTTGTAAATCAAAAATGAGAAAAACCTCTTAAGACTTCAGAGAAAAGAAAACCCTATCATTAATTCCCAAAACTAACATTTTTATTAAACTACACTCTGATATTATAAAAACAATAGTAATCTCAAGAACATCAATAAGAATAATATTCACACAAATAAAACACCCTATAGCCATAGGAATAATCACAATAATACAAACCATCTTAACATGCACAATTAGAGGAATAATAAACCAAAAATTCTGATTCCCATATATTTTATTCCTAGTATTCCTAGGAGGAATACTAGTACTATTCATCTACATAACAAGACTAGCATCAAATGAAATAATATTTTTATCAATAAAACTATCAGCAGCAACAGCAATCATGACAGCAATAATATTCATAATAAGAATAGAGGAATCATACACATGAACATATGAACATAAATTAAGAGCAAACGAAAAAACAAACTTAATATTAGAAAAATTCTATAACCTACCTACAGGATCAACAACACTTATATTAGCCCTATATCTACTATTAACACTAATTGTAGTTGCAAAAATCACAAATATTTCAGAAGGACCATTACGAAAATCAAAATAATGAATAAACCCATACGAAAAAACCACCCACTAATCAAAATTATAAACAACGCACTAGTAGATCTACCCACCCCATCAAATATTAGAACATGATGAAACTTTGGATCCTTATTAGGATTATGTTTAGGTATACAAATCATCACAGGACTATTCCTAGCTATACACTACTGCCCCAACACTGAATCAGCATTCTCAAGAGTAGTACACATTTGCCGAGATGTAAATTATGGGTGATTACTACGAACACTACACGCTAACGGAGGATCAATATTCTTCATTTGCATATACATACACATTGGACGAAATATATACTACGGATCATACAACTTCACAGAAACATGAAATATTGGAGTAGTAATCTTCTTCACTACTATAGGAACAGCTTTTATAGGATATGTACTACCATGGGGGCAAATATCATTCTGAGGGGCAACAGTAATCACTAATTTACTATCAGCAATCCCATATGTAGGAACAGAACTAGTACAATGAGTTTGAGGGGGATTCGCCGTAGACAACGCCACTTTAAATCGATTCTTCACATTACACTTCCTAATACCATTTATAATTCTAGCAATAGTAATTATTCACTTAACATTCCTACACCAAACAGGATCAAACAACCCAACAGGAATAAATAGAAATACCGACAAAATCCCATTCCACCCATACTTCACTATCAAAGACACAGTAGGATTCATTTTATTAATTATAATATTATCAATATTATCACTAAAAGAACCTTACCTTCTTGGAGATCCAGACAACTTTATCCCTGCAAACCCACTAGTAACACCAATTCATATTCAACCCGAATGATATTTCCTATTTGCATACGCAATCTTACGATCAATTCCTAATAAATTAGGAGGAGTAATTGCTCTATTTATATCAATCGCAATCTTATTAATCCTACCCCTACAAAATAAAACCAAATTCCGAGGAACACAGTTCTACCCAATCAACCAAATTATATTCTGGCTAATAACAAACACTGTAATCCTATTAACATGAATTGGAGCCCGACCAGTTGAAGAACCATATATTATAACAGGACAAATACTAACAGTAATATACTTCTCATACTACATCACGAACCCAATAATAACAAAAATGTGAGACAAGACAACAAAATAGTCGGAAAGCTTTATGATAAGCAAATACCTTGAAAGTAAGAGAAAGGAGTTTAAATCCCCTACCGACTTAAAACATACTCAAATTAATACACTAAAACAAAGAGTAAAAAAATAACCTAACACCCAAAACAAAAATTAAATAATTCAAAGAAACAGGCAAAAAACTCCTCCAAGATATATACATCAACCTATCATAACGAAAACGAGGCAAAGTACCACGAACCCAAACAAATAAAAAAGAAACAAAAGAAACCCTTAAAAAGAAAAAAAAAGAATACAAATCACAACCCAAAAACATAACACAAAACAAAACACTCATAAACAAAATTCTAGCATACTCAGCCAAAAAAATTAAAGCAAACCCTCCAGATCTATACTCAACATTAAAACCAGAAACCAACTCAGACTCACCCTCAGCAAAATCAAAAGGAGTTCGATTAGTCTCCGCCAAACAAGAAACAAATCAAACTAAAACCAAAGGCAAAGAAAAAAAAACTAACCAAACATAAAACTGAAAATAAAAAAAAGAAACCAAATTATAACCACAAACCAAAAAAACAAAAGACAATAAAATCAAAGCAAGTCTAACCTCATAAGAAATAGATTGAGCAACTGCACGCATACACCCCAACAAAGAATAATTAGAATTAGAAGACCAACCAGCAACCATAAGAGAATAAACACCAAGTCTAGTACAACACAAAAAAAACAATAAACCTAAATCAAAAGAAAAAAAACCACCAAAATAAGGAATAACCAACCAAATAATTAAAGAAAGAAACAAACCAAACACAGGAGCAAAATAATAAGGCAAATAATTAGAAACATAAGGAAAACACTGCTCCCTAACAAACAACTTAACCACATCTCTAAAAGGTTGAAGCAAACCTAAAAACCCCACCCTATTAGGACCCTTACGAATATGAATATAACCTAAAACCCTACGCTCAAGTAAAGTAAGAAAAGCTACACCAACCATAACAAAAATAGACAATAAAAAAAAAACAACAAACAAAAATAAAAAGTCATTAAACACTACTACATATAAAATAAATTTATATTAGAAGATTCTAAATCCACTGCACTTCTCTGCCAAAATAGTAATTAATAATAATCAAACAACATAAAATTATTTATTGAAAGTGGTCCTTTCGTACTAACTCACAAAACAAATTATAGATAGAAACCAACCTGGCTCACGCCGGTCTGAACTCAGATCATGTAGGATTTTAAAGGTCGAACAGACCTAATCAATTAAAGCTTCTACACCAAAAATTCACCCTAATCCAACATCGAGGTCGCAAACCCCCCTGTCAATAAGAACTTTCAAGAAAGATTACGCTGTTATCCCTAAGGTAATTTAATCTTAAAATCAATAATAAAGGATCAAAAAAAATATAAATAAATAAACAAAAAAAAGAAGAGTTAAACAAATCTCCTAGCCGCCCCAGCAAAATAAACAAAACAATATTAAAAAAAACCAACAAAAAAATCATCACAAATATAAAACTCTATAGGGTCTTCTCGTCCCATAAAAAAATTTAGGTATTCTTACCTAAAACCAAAATTCAATACATCAAAAAGAGACAGATTATATCTCGTCAAACCATTCATTCCAGCCCACAATTAAAAGACTAATGATTATGCTACCTTTGCACGGTCAAAATACCGCGGCCCTTCAAAAAAATCAGCGGGCAGGCCATACCTCAAAAAAACACAAGAGAAGTTGTTTTTGATAAACAGGCGGATATAAAAATTGCCGAATTCCTTTTAAAGAAATAAAAAATAAAACACAAAATAAAAAAGAATATACTAATCCTACCATTATTACAAATAAAAAACAATTAAAAAATAAACCCCAGTAAAAAATTAAACAAAACATAAAGAAAAAATAACTAAAAATAAAATTTGAACATACTTAAAAAGATAGTTAACATAAAACCCACCAAAATAAACAAAACAAAACAAATTATAAAAATATGAAACGAAGCTAAACCCCCGAAACATTTGCAAAAAATAAAAATAACCTAAGAAAAAGAAACTTTAAATAAATTACATGAATTAAATTCATTTCCCAAGGAACCAGATACCATCAAATACGAATAGCATATCACCACCAATAAAATATTATTAATGCTTATAAAACAGCAACTAAAATAAATAATTAACTCACTTGAAATCGGGAAATAGAAAATAAATAATAAAATTTAATAAGCCCTGATACACAAGGTACAACAAACAAAATAAACTTTCAAAAAACAAAATAAATAAACCTATACAGTACAAAGTAAACTATAATTAAAAAAATCAAACCAAAAAAATATACAATGACAATAAAATACTTCCATTAAAACAAAATAAAAACCATTAAAAACAATAAACTACATATCAAATCAGACCACACTGAATCGCACAGCAAACTCTCCAATGTAAATGAAAATACCTCCTAGGTATATAATCTGTATCATTCCAGCTACACCTTCCGGTACAACCACTCTGTTACGACTTATCTCGCCTCTTAAACAACGAGAGCGACGGGCGATGTGTACATACTTTAGAACCAAAATCACAAAAACAATCTTCAAATAATTACAATCAAATCCAATTTCATGAAAGAAATTTCAACAAACAATCCAAAATTAATAACAATGTAATCCACCACCAACTTAAATAAAAGCTGCACCTTGACCTGAAATAAACCAAAATAAAGGAAAGAAAAAATTATAACCCTAAAAAGATTCTCATTATAACGGCGGTATACAAACAAAAAAAATAAGCAAGGTCCAACGCGGATTATCGATAATAGGGCAGATTCCTCTGAACGGAATAAAATACCGCCAAATTCTTTAAGTTTCAAGAACATAACTAATACTACTCAGGCCACAAAATTAACATCAAAAATAATAGGGTATCTAATCCTAGTCTAAAAAAAGATTTCATAGCCTACAAAACAACAAGGGGGAAAAACAAGAAATTGAAATTTCACCAAAAATCAAAAGAAATTAAACCCAAAAATTAAATAAAACTATCAACCAAAAAATATTTGCTTGAGCTCCATGTATAACCGCGGCTGCTGGCACAAATTTAACCAACTCTAAAAAATATAACTAAATCTGAGTCACCTCAATATATAAAAATAAATAATGCGAATAAAAAAACAAACAACATTAAGAAAAAACAAATCACGCAAAAACTTACATATAAAAAAAATTAAGAACAAACATAAAAGCAAGAATAAAACTACTCTCTATAAACAACAACAACAAGAAAGGTACGACAAAAAAAAGTACAAACAACAAAAACCAAGTAACAAGCAAGAGTACCCCCCACCCACAAACCAACCAAAAAATCTTTTTCTTGCCCAACTCTAATAGATCAAAACTTTTCAAAGACCAACCATGAAAATAAAACTACTCTATAAACAACAACAACAAGAAAGGTACGACAAAAAAAAGTACAAACAACAAAAACCAAGTAACAAGCAAGAGTACTCCCTTTTTTAGATCTCATTTTTTTTAGATTTACAAAATGAGATCTAAAAACTATATAAATGTTTATCTTAATAGAATTAATACATCAATAAGATAAATAATTTAAAATAAGTAATTATTTAATATGACTTATATTTAATATAAGATTCAATTTATCTTATTAAATATATTATATATATAGAATCTAAAATTTTCTTTTTAGGTATTTGTATTCAATATAATTAATTTTATTATAATAATACTTATTTAAAATAAATCCTATCTTTAGTAACTTAAATCAATTCTATTCAAATAATTAATTTTATTAATATAGGTTATTATTATATAAAAAAACACACCTTAAAGAAAACTAACAAACAGAGAACAAAATAAAAATCACTAAAACCAAAACAAACCCCAAAAACAAAAACCAAACCGCCCCAAAAAAAATAACATAAAATACAAAAAAAAAACACAAAACAAAACAAAACAAAACAAAACAAAACAAAACAAAACAAAACAAAATGGAGTGCCTGAAAAAGGATTACTATGATAGGGTAAATAATGTATAAAAATACCTCCATTACGTTAAATAGAGTCAAACCATTCCCTGAAATATCAAAAATTCCCGTGCACCATACACTAAAACGTAAAAATTAGAAAAGTAAGCTAATAAAGCTAATGGGTTCATACCCCATAAATAGAGTAAATACTCTCTCTTCTAATGCCCAACAACTCAACAAAAATCCTCTTATTAACAACGTTAACAAGAGGTATTTTAATCTCAATTTCCTCTAATTCATGATTTGGAGCATGAATGGGGTTAGAGATTAATTTACTATCATTTATTCCAATAATGATAGAAAAAAAAAATATCTACACCACAGAAGCCTCACTAAAATACTTTATTGTACAAGCAGGGGCTTCATCAATACTATTATTCATAGTAATAATAAGAGCAATAGAAGAAAGAATATTAATTAACTCGGACAACTTATATACACAAATATTAATAAACACACCCCTATTACTAAAAGGGGGGGTCGCCCCAATACATTGGTGATTCCCTGGAGTAATGGAGGGGTTAAACTGAAATAATTGCTTAATTCTAATAACTCTACAAAAATCCGCACCCCTATCCTTAATCTCATACCAAATTAACAATGATATATTCCTAGAAATAATCATTGTAACATCAGTAATAATTGGAGCTATCGGGGGATTAAATCAAACATCACTACGAAAAATCATAACATACTCATCAATTAACCACACAGGTTGAATAATATCGGCAATAATTACAGGAAATGATATATGAGTAACATATTTCACAATCTACTCAATACTAACATTAACAGTAGTGTCGATTGTAAAAACCACCAAATTATCTTTCGTTAACCAAATAGCAATAACAGAAAAGAAGAACAAACTAACAAAATTCCTTGTATTCACAAGAATTTTATCATTAGGAGGTTTGCCGCCATTCTTGGGATTTATACCAAAATGAATAGTCATTCAAGCTATAATAACCAACGAAATAAAAACAACAGCCACAATAATGGTTTTAATATCAGTAGTAACGTTATATTACTACATACGAATGACATACTCAAGTTTAATAATACTACACCTAGAAACAAAATGATTAATTGCCCAACCTATTAATAAAACACCTAAACACATTATTTTATTAACATCAATCTCAATTACGGGGTTAATAATATCAGAAATAATCATGAACTTAGATTAAAGGCTTTAAGTTAAACAAACTAATATCCTTCAAAGCTATAAATAAAGAAAATCTTTAAGCCTTAGTAGCAAAACTACCCCTATAGAATTGCATTCTATAATCACCTAATGAATATAAAGCTATAGTAGAAGGGAAAATCCCATAAATAGATTTACAATCTATCACCTAAAATCAGACATTCCACTAATAATTAAACGATGGTTATTCTCAACAAACCATAAAGATATTGGAACATTATACTTCATCTTCGGGGCATGATCCGGAATATTAGGAACATCATTAAGAATATTAATCCGAGCAGAACTTGGTCAACCAGGATCCTTAATTGGAGACGACCAAATTTACAATGTAATCGTAACCGCACATGCATTTATCATAATCTTTTTCATGGTTATACCAATTCTAATTGGGGGTTTTGGAAATTGATTAGTACCACTCATACTTGGGGCCCCTGATATAGCATTTCCACGAATGAATAACATAAGATTTTGACTACTCCCACCCTCACTTACACTCCTCCTAACCAGAAGTATAGTAGAAAGAGGAGCTGGAACAGGGTGAACAGTGTATCCCCCGTTAGCTAGAGGAATCGCCCATGCGGGAGCATCAGTAGATTTAACAATTTTCTCCTTACACCTAGCAGGTGTATCGTCAATTTTAGGAGCAGTAAACTTTATCTCAACAGCAATTAATATAAAACCATCAAGTATGAAATCTGAACAAATACCCCTATTTGTATGAGCAGTAATTATTACCGCCACCTTATTATTACTATCACTACCAGTACTAGCAGGGGCTATCACAATATTATTAACTGATCGAAATTTGAACACCTCCTTCTTTGACCCAGCGGGAGGTGGAGACCCAATTCTTTACCAACACTTATTTTGATTTTTCGGACATCCAGAAGTATATATTCTAATTCTCCCAGGATTTGGGATAATTTCCCACATCATTTCCCATGAAAGAGGAAAAAAAGAAGCTTTTGGAAACCTAGGAATAATCTTTGCCATACTAGCAATTGGGTTATTAGGATTTGTAGTATGAGCACATCATATATTTACAGTAGGAATAGATGTCGATACACGAGCATATTTTACATCAGCTACAATAATTATTGCAGTACCAACTGGAATTAAAATCTTCAGATGATTAGCAACAATCCAAGGATCAAAATTATCATATAGACCCACATGCTTATGATCAATAGGATTTGTTTTCCTATTTACAATAGGGGGGCTAACGGGGGTAGTCCTAGCAAATTCATCAATCGATATTGTACTACATGACACATATTATGTAGTAGCTCACTTCCACTACGTTCTATCAATAGGAGCCGTATTCGCTATCATAGCCGGATTTATCCACTGATACCCATTATTTACAGGACTAACAATAAATCCAAAATGATTGAAAACTCAATTCACAATTATATTCCTGGGAGTAAATATAACGTTCTTCCCGCAACACTTCCTAGGACTAGCTGGAATACCACGACGATATTCAGATTATCCAGATGCATACACTACATGAAATATTATCTCATCAATGGGGTCAACCATCTCATTTATTGGAGTGATAATGTTTATTTACATTTTATGAGAAAGAATAAGAACTAAACGACAAGTGTTAAGATCAACACATACAAGAAACTCAATTGAATGAATCCAAGATCTGCCCCCATCAGAACACAGATATTCAGAACTACCAACAATTATCAATTAATAAAATCTAATATGGCAGAGAAGTGCAGTGGATTTAAGCTCCACAAATAAAGTACTAAAAACTTTTATTAGAAAATGACAACATGATCATGCATGAATTTACAAGATAGAGCATCACCAATCATAGAACAACTAATCTTCTTCCATGATCATACCATAATAATCATCACAATAATTCTAGCAATAGTATTATACTTCATAGCATCAACAATTATTAACGAACTCGTAGACCGATATATACTAGAAGGTCAAACAATAGAACTAATATGAACAATTGTGCCAGCAGTAATTCTTCTATTCATCACCACTCCATCTTTACGATTATTATACCTTATAGACGAAATCCACAACCCAATTATAACAATTAAAACTATTGGACACCAATGATACTGAAGTTATGAATACTCAGACTTCGTCAACGTTGAATTCGACTCATATATAACACCATATGAGGGAGACAATAAAAGAATATTCCGACTACTAGAAACAGATAACCACGTAACTTTACCAATACACTCATTCATCCGAATTATCGTAACAGCTGCTGATGTACTTCACTCGTGAACAATCCCTAGATTGGGGATCAAAGCCGATGCAACACCAGGCCGATTAAATCAATCAAGATTTATAATCAACCGCCCTGGACTACTTTATGGTCAATGCTCAGAAATCTGCGGAGCAAACCACAGATTCATACCCATCGTAATTGAAAGAGTATCAACAGAGAATTTTATTGAATGAATTAAAAAACTAAGCGAATCAATAGGTGACTGAAAGCAAGTAATGGTCTCTTAAACCAAATAATAGTAAATTAGCAATTACTCCTATTGGGGGGATTAGTTAAAAATAACATTAGATCGTCAAACTAAAATAACCAAATAAATGGTATCCCCCTCATCCCACAAATAATACCCCTTAGATGATTAATTTTATTCATCTCGTTTTCAACAATTTTCGTATTATTCAACACAATAAACTACTTCTCATTTACCCAAACAAATAAAAAGATACAAAAAAAAATTAAATTAACAAAAAAAACAAACTGAAAATGATAAGAAACTTATTCTCAGTATTTGACCCATCAACAAACATATTTAACACATCAATAAATTGATTAAGAACTATATTAGGATTATTAATCATCCCCACAATAATATGAATAATTCCATCTCGAAACAACGCAGCATGAAATAAAACAATAAAAAAAATACACGAAGAGCTTAAAACACTCCTAGGAACAAAAAAAATCAACAACGGAAGAACACTTATATTCACGTCATTATTCTCAATAATCCTAATAAACAATACTTTAGGCTTATTCCCATACATCTTTACTAGAACCAGACACCTAACATTAACATTAACAATAGCCTTACCATTATGAACAAGATTTATAATATTCGGATGAATCAACAACACTAAACACATATTAACCCACCTTGTACCACAAGGAACACCACCGATCCTAATACCATTTATAGTGTGCATTGAAACAATCAGAAACATTATTCGCCCAGGAACATTAGCTATCCGATTAACAGCAAATATAATTGCAGGTCACCTATTAATAACACTACTAGGAGAAAATGGATCATCAATAGCATACTCAATAATCAGCATCCTAATTATTACACAGATTGCTCTACTAACATTAGAGACAGCAGTAGCAATCATTCAATCATATGTATTCGCAGTACTAAGAACATTATATTCTAGAGAAATCAATTAAAATGACAAACCACATAAATCACACATTCCACATAGTAAACCAAAGACCATGACCTCTTATTGGAGCAATGGGAGCCATAATCACATTAACTGGAACAATTAAATGATTCCACCAATATGAACAAACACTAATAAGAATTGGAATAATCACAATAATCATAACAACCATCCAATGATGACGAGATATTACACGAGAGGGCACATACCAAGGATTACATACAAGAAAAGTAACTAAAGGGTTACGATGAGGTATAATCCTATTCATTACATCAGAAGTATTCTTCTTCGTCTCCTTCTTTTGAGCATTTTTCCACAGAAGATTATCACCAACAAACGAACTCGGATCAATGTGACCACCAACTGGAATTCAAGTATTTAATCCCCTACAAATTCCACTTCTAAATACCGCAATCCTCCTATCATCAGGGGTAACTATCACTTGAGCACATCATAGAATCTTAGAAAACAATTATAACCAGGGGTTACAAGGACTATTTATAACTGTAATCCTAGGATTATATTTCACAGCACTACAAGCATACGAATATATAGAATCACCATTCACTATTGCCGACTCGGTTTATGGAGCCACGTTCTTTGTAGCAACAGGATTCCATGGTCTCCATGTAATCATTGGAACAACCTTCCTAATCACATGTTTAATACGACACCTAACACTTCATTTCTCATCAAACCACCATATAGGATTTGAAGCAGCCGCATGATATTGACATTTTGTAGATGTAGTATGACTATTCTTATATATCTCAATTTACTGATGAGGAAGATAACCAAATAAATTTATCTAATATAAAAAGTATACTTGACTTCCAATCAAGAAGTTCAAAAAATGAGATAAATAATAAAAATAGTAACAACAATAATAACAACAATCATAATACTATCAACAATTATCATAATAATTGCGACAGCAATATCAAAAAAAAACATTGAAGACCGAGAAAAAAGATCACCATTTGAGTGCGGGTTTGACCCCATGGGATCTGCACGACTCCCGTTTTCCTTACGATTTTTCCTAATCGCAATTATATTTCTAGTATTCGACGTAGAAATTGCACTCCTATTACCAATAACAATCGTGATAACAAGATCAAACATAATATCATGAGCCACAATCAGAACATTATTTATTGTAATCCTAATCATCGGGTTATATCACGAATGAAATCAAGGATCCTTAGAGTGAGCAGAATAAGGGATTGTAGTTAATAATAACATTTGGTTTGCAATCAAAAAGTACTAATATAGTCTATCTCAAAGTAAGAAGCGATTAACGCAATCAATTTCGACCTGATCTTAGATAAATTTTATCCTTACTTAAAATTAACTGAAACCAAATAGAGGTATATTACTGTTAATAATAAAAATGAATAACCAAATTCCAGTTAAAGAAATGAATAGATTAAGTGAAAGCTGCTAACTTATCACTATAGCGGTTAAAATCCGTTTACATTTCTATTTATATAGTTTAAAAAAAACATTACACTTTCACTGTAAAAATAAATAAATATTTTATAAATACTTAAAGATAAAAATATCTCAATAACATCTTCAATGTTATGCTCTAAATAAGCTATTCAAGTACATAAATATAAAAAAAACTAACAAATTAATCCAAACAACAATAAAAAATATATAAACCCTAAGACTACCATACTGCAACCATTGATTGCCCTTAGCCAAAAAAGAAAAAAACCAAAAAAGACCCTGACCACCAAAAAACTCTCTCCAACCGGAATCAAAAGACTTAATAATAACATATCCATAATTCAAAGGAAACAAAGAAACACCATAAACAAAAACATAAGGTATAAACCACATAGACCCAAAAAAAAAGAAGACTTATATAAAAATATAGAAAAAAGAAACTCACCTAAATCAACCTTAGATAATTCATAACCTAACCAACCACCCAAAATTCTAACTAACAAAACTGAAGTCCTCAAATAAAAAGGCAAGCAAATAACAAAAGGGGTAGGAAAAATTAATCATCTCAACATTCTACCACCAAAAATAACAACAACAAGTAAACCCAACATACCAGTACATATATTATTACCAGCATCCTCAAAAGAACAAAAAGAAGACAAATTAAAATCACCGAACAAAACATAATAAAATAAACGGAAAGAATAACAAACAGTTAAACCAGTAGACAAAAAAAA
This sequence comes from Zootermopsis nevadensis, assembly GCF_977971745.1. Classification (NCBI taxonomy): domain Eukaryota; kingdom Metazoa; phylum Arthropoda; class Insecta; order Blattodea; family Termopsidae; genus Zootermopsis; species Zootermopsis nevadensis. The sequence continues at coordinate 9,630 of NW_028259318.1, read as the reverse complement.
CAATAGCAAACCAAAAAAATTAAAATAACCTAATAAAACCATCTCCAAAATAAGATCCCTAGAATAAAAACCAGCCAAAAACGGCATACCACACAAAGCAAAACTAGAAACAACCAAACAAGAAGAAGTAAAAGGCATAAAAAAAGAAACACCACCCATAAAACGAATATCTTGAGAATCACCCATAACATGAATAACCACCCCCGCACACATAAACAAAAGAGCCTTAAACAAAGCATGAGTTAACAGATGAAAAAAGGCCAATTCAGGAAAACCAAAAGAAACAATACCAACTATTAACCCCAATTGACTAAGAGTAGAGAGAGCAATAACCCTCCTCAAATCAAACTCAAAATTAGCCCCCAAACCAGATATAAACATAGTTAAACCCGAAACCAACAACAAAAATCTATTAAGAGAATCACCAAAAGAACATCTAAAACGAATAAGCAAATAAACACCAGCAGTAACTAAAGTAGAAGAATGAACTAAAGCAGAAACAGGAGTAGGAGCTGCCATAGCAGCTGGCAATCAAGAAGAAAAAGGAATCTGAGCTCTCCTAGTTATAGCAGCCAAAACAACAAGAAAGGAAATAAAATTCATTTCCATTCTACCCCTTATAAAAAACAAATAATACACATAATTCCAACTACCAAAATTAAACATCCAAGCAATAGATATTAAAAGAGCAACATCACCAACACGATTAGACAAAGCAGTCAACATACCAGCACCATAAGATTTAAAATTCTGATAATAAATAACCAAACAATAAGAAACTAACCCCAAACCATCTCAACCTAATAAAATTCTGATTAAATTAGGTCTTAAAATCAAAAACATCATAGAAACAACAAACAACAAAACCAAATAAATAAAACGATAAATATTCAAATCCCCATGTATATAATCATCTCTATAAAGAACAACTAAAGAAGAAATAAAAAAAACAAAACCCAAGAAAAATAAGGATATTCAATCAAAAAGAAGAGTCATAACCACAGAACTAGAATTCAAGGTAATAATATCCCACTCAATAAAATAAACTAAGTCCTTAACAACAAAAACAAAACCAACAAAAAAAGACAAAATACCAAAAAATAAAAGGAAAAAAAAACTAACAAAACAAATTGAAATAAAATTCACGACCCAAGGCAAAAAATGCATCATTGACACCACAAACCAATATTTTAATTAAACTACTTAAATTTTTATAACCAAAAAGAAACGACATCTCTAAACAAAATAAACAAATTTAATGGAAACCAGTGCAAAAAAACCAATAAAAATTCACGAACATAAAACATTGAACATGAATAAATACCCGAATAAAAACTACCATGCTGACTATAAGAATATATATATAAAGTATAAGCAGCACCAAAAAAAGACAAACCCCCCAACATCAATATAGTCAACCAAGACCAAGAAATCAAACTTCTAAATAAAACAACCTCACCTAACAAATTCAAAGAAGGAGGAGCTGCTATATTACAAGATCTCAATAAAAACCACCATATAGACATTCTGGGTATCAAACACATTAAACCCCTATTAACCAATAAACTACGACTACCCGTCCGCTCATAAACAATATTAACAAGACAAAACAAACCAGAAGAACATAAACCATGAGCAATCATCAAAACATAAGAACCACAAAACCCCCAATAATTGACAGTCATAATACCACAAACAACAATACCCATATGAGCAACAGAAGAATAAGCAACTAATGACTTCAAATCAGTCTGACGCAAACAAACCAATCTAACCAAAAACCCACCTAACAAACTAATAGAAATCCAGAAAAAATTCAAATTAAAAGAAAAATTAACTAAAAAAACCATAACACGAATTAAACCATAACCACCCAACTTCAACAAAACACCAGCCAAAATCATTGAACCAGAAATAGGTGCTTCAACATGAGCCTTAGGTAACCACAAATGAACTAAAAATAAAGGAATCCTAACCAAAAAAGCAAAGACTATGCAAAAATAAAAAAAAACTCTCGACAAACAAGGATCAAACAAAAAAAAAAAACACAGCAAACCAGAAGAATTATAAATCCCAATAACACCAATCAACAAAGGCAAGGAAGCAAATAAAGTATATAAAATCAAATAAATACCAGCCTGAAGACGCTCAGGCTGATAACCCCAACCCAAAATTAAAAACAAAGTAGGAACAAGTCTACCCTCAAAAAACAAGTAAAAAGAAAACAAATCAACACTACCAAACGAACAAAATAATATAATCATCAAAAACAAAATCATAAACAAAAAAAATTCAGAAAAATAAGAAGAACGAAAAACTGACTCTCTAGCTAACAACATCAATGAACAAATCCAAAATCTAAGAAAAATTAAACCATAAGAAATATAATCACAACCTAAAAAATAACTAAGATTACCCCAACAAAAAAAATAAGGAAAAACAAAAAAAAAAGACAAACACAAGAAAAACAAGAAAGAATTAATCAATCACCAAAAATTTAAAAAACACAAAGGGATCAAAAAAATTAAAGAAAATAAAAACCTTAACATTGAAGCATCCCAAAAGAACGATAATAATCATTCCCATATCTACGAATTATTGAAACAAGAATAGATAAACCCAAAGAACCCTCACAAACAGAAAAAACTAAAAAAACAATAACAAAATAAAACTCATAATTAAAACCACATAAATAATAATACATCAAAACAAACAAAGACAAAACCATAAACTCTAAACTCAATAAAGTAATCAACAAATGCTTACGATCCATACAAAAAACCCACAAACCACAAAGAAAAAAGGTAGAAAAATAAAAAAATATTAACATTAAAAAGTCTTAATAATTTAATAAAAATATTGGTCTTGTAAATCAAAAATGAGAAAAACCTCTTAAGACTTCAGAGAAAAGAAAACCCTATCATTAATTCCCAAAACTAACATTTTTATTAAACTACACTCTGATATTATAAAAACAATAGTAATCTCAAGAACATCAATAAGAATAATATTCACACAAATAAAACACCCTATAGCCATAGGAATAATCACAATAATACAAACCATCTTAACATGCACAATTAGAGGAATAATAAACCAAAAATTCTGATTCCCATATATTTTATTCCTAGTATTCCCTAGGAGGAATACTAGTACTATTCATCTACATAACAAGACTAGCATCAAATGAAATAATATTTTTATCAATAAAACTATCAGCAGCAACAGCAATCATGACAGCAATAATATTCATAATAAGAATAGAGGAATCATACACATGAACATATGAACATAAATTAAGAGCAAACGAAAAAACAAACTTAATATTAGAAAAATTCTATAACCTACCTACAGGATCAACAACACTTATATTAGCCCTATATCTACTATTAACACTAATTGTAGTTGCAAAAATCACAAATATTTCAGAAGGACCATTACGAAAATCAAAATAATGAATAAACCCATACGAAAAAACCACCCACTAATCAAAATTATAAACAACGCACTAGTAGATCTACCCACCCCATCAAATATTAGAACATGATGAAACTTTGGATCCTTATTAGGATTATGTTTAGGTATACAAATCATCACAGGACTATTCCTAGCTATACACTACTGCCCCAACACTGAATCAGCATTCTCAAGAGTAGTACACATTTGCCGAGATGTAAATTATGGGTGATTACTACGAACACTACACGCTAACGGAGGATCAATATTCTTCATTTGCATATACATACACATTGGACGAAATATATACTACGGATCATACAACTTCACAGAAACATGAAATATTGGAGTAGTAATCTTCTTCACTACTATAGGAACAGCTTTTATAGGATATGTACTACCATGGGGGCAAATATCATTCTGAGGGGCAACAGTAATCACTAATTTACTATCAGCAATCCCATATGTAGGAACAGAACTAGTACAATGAGTTTGAGGGGGATTCGCCGTAGACAACGCCACTTTAAATCGATTCTTCACATTACACTTCCTAATACCATTTATAATTCTAGCAATAGTAATTATTCACTTAACATTCCTACACCAAACAGGATCAAACAACCCAACAGGAATAAATAGAAATACCGACAAAATCCCATTCCACCCATACTTCACTATCAAAGACACAGTAGGATTCATTTTATTAATTATAATATTATCAATATTATCACTAAAAGAACCTTACCTTCTTGGAGATCCAGACAACTTTATCCCTGCAAACCCACTAGTAACACCAATTCATATTCAACCCGAATGATATTTCCTATTTGCATACGCAATCTTACGATCAATTCCTAATAAATTAGGAGGAGTAATTGCTCTATTTATATCAATCGCAATCTTATTAATCCTACCCCTACAAAAAACCAAATTCCGAGGAACACAGTTCTACCCAATCAACCAAATTATATTCTGGCTAATAACAAACACTGTAATCCTATTAACATGAATTGGAGCCCGACCAGTTGAAGAACCATATATTATAACAGGACAAATACTAACAGTAATATACTTCTCATACTACATCACGAACCCAATAATAACAAAAATGTGAGACAAGACAACAAAATAGTCGGAAAGCTTTATGATAAGCAAATACCTTGAAAGTAAGAGAAAGGAGTTTAAATCCCCTACCGACTTAAAACATACTCAAATTAATACACTAAAACAAAGAGTAAAAAAATAACCTAACACCCAAAACAAAAATTAAATAATTCAAAGAAACAGGCAAAAAACTCCTCCAAGATATATACATCAACCTATCATAACGAAAACGAGGCAAAGTACCACGAACCCAAACAAATAAAAAAGAAACAAAAGAAACCCTTAAAAAGAAAAAAAAAGAATACAAATCACAACCCAAAAACATAACACAAAACAAAACACTCATAAACAAAATTCTAGCATACTCAGCCAAAAAAATTAAAGCAAACCCTCCAGATCTATACTCAACATTAAAACCAGAAACCAACTCAGACTCACCCTCAGCAAAATCAAAAGGAGTTCGATTAGTCTCCGCCAAACAAGAAACAAATCAAACTAAAACCAAAGGCAAAGAAAAAAAAACTAACCAAACATAAAACTGAAAATAAAAAAAAGAAACCAAATTATAACCACAAACCAAAAAAACAAAAGACAATAAAATCAAAGCAAGTCTAACCTCATAAGAAATAGATTGAGCAACTGCACGCATACACCCCAACAAAGAATAATTAGAATTAGAAGACCAACCAGCAACCATAAGAGAATAAACACCAAGTCTAGTACAACACAAAAAAAACAATAAACCTAAATCAAAAGAAAAAAAACCACCAAAATAAGGAATAACCAACCAAATAATTAAAGAAAGAAACAAACCAAACACAGGAGCAAAATAATAAGGCAAATAATTAGAAACATAAGGAAAACACTGCTCCCTAACAAACAACTTAACCACATCTCTAAAAGGTTGAAGCAAACCTAAAAACCCCACCCTATTAGGACCCTTACGAATATGAATATAACCTAAAACCCTACGCTCAAGTAAAGTAAGAAAAGCTACACCAACCATAACAAAAATAGACAATAAAAAAAAAACAACAAACAAAAATAAAAAGTCATTAAACACTACTACATATAAAATAAATTTATATTAGAAGATTCTAAATCCACTGCACTTCTCTGCCAAAATAGTAATTAATAATAATCAAACAACATAAAATTATTTATTGAAAGTGGTCCTTTCGTACTAACTCACAAAACAAATTATAGATAGAAACCAACCTGGCTCACGCCGGTCTGAACTCAGATCATGTAGGATTTTAAAGGTCGAACAGACCTAATCAATTAAAGCTTCTACACCAAAAATTCACCCTAATCCAACATCGAGGTCGCAAACCCCCCTGTCAATAAGAACTTTCAAGAAAGATTACGCTGTTATCCCTAAGGTAATTTAATCTTAAAATCAATAATAAAGGATCAAAAAAAATATAAATAAATAAACAAAAAAAAGAAGAGTTAAACAAATCTCCTAGCCGCCCCAGCAAAATAAACAAAACAATATTAAAAAAAACCAACAAAAAAATCATCACAAATATAAAACTCTATAGGGTCTTCTCGTCCCATAAAAAAATTTAGGTATTCTTACCTAAAACCAAAATTCAATACATCAAAAAGAGACAGATTATATCTCGTCAAACCATTCATTCCAGCCCACAATTAAAAGACTAATGATTATGCTACCTTTGCACGGTCAAAATACCGCGGCCCTTCAAAAAAATCAGCGGGCAGGCCATACCTCAAAAAAACACAAGAGAAGTTGTTTTTGATAAACAGGCGGATATAAAAATTGCCGAATTCCTTTTAAAGAAATAAAAAATAAAACACAAAATAAAAAAGAATATACTAATCCTACCATTATTACAAATAAAAAACAATTAAAAAATAAACCCCAGTAAAAAATTAAACAAAACATAAAGAAAAAATAACTAAAAATAAAATTTGAACATACTTAAAAAGATAGTTAACATAAAACCCACCAAAATAAACAAAACAAAACAAATTATAAAAATATGAAACGAAGCTAAACCCCCGAAACATTTGCAAAAAATAAAAATAACCTAAGAAAAAGAAACTTTAAATAAATTACATGAATTAAATTCATTTCCCAAGGAACCAGATACCATCAAATACGAATAGCATATCACCACCAATAAAATATTATTAATGCTTATAAAACAGCAACTAAAATAAATAATTAACTCACTTGAAATCGGGAAATAGAAAATAAATAATAAAATTTAATAAGCCCTGATACACAAGGTACAACAAACAAAATAAACTTTCAAAAAACAAAATAAATAAACCTATACAGTACAAAGTAAACTATAATTAAAAAAATCAAACCAAAAAAATATACAATGACAATAAAATACTTCCATTAAAACAAAATAAAAACCATTAAAAACAATAAACTACATATCAAATCAGACCACACTGAATCGCACAGCAAACTCTCCAATGTAAATGAAAATACCTCCTAGGTATATAATCTGTATCATTCCAGCTACACCTTCCGGTACAACCACTCTGTTACGACTTATCTCGCCTCTTAAACAACGAGAGCGACGGGCGATGTGTACATACTTTAGAACCAAAATCACAAAAACAATCTTCAAATAATTACAATCAAATCCAATTTCATGAAAGAAATTTCAACAAACAATCCAAAATTAATAACAATGTAATCCACCACCAACTTAAATAAAAGCTGCACCTTGACCTGAAATAAACCAAAATAAAGGAAAGAAAAAATTATAACCCTAAAAAGATTCTCATTATAACGGCGGTATACAAACAAAAAAAATAAGCAAGGTCCAACGCGGATTATCGATAATAGGGCAGATTCCTCTGAACGGAATAAAATACCGCCAAATTCTTTAAGTTTCAAGAACATAACTAATACTACTCAGGCCACAAAATTAACATCAAAAATAATAGGGTATCTAATCCTAGTCTAAAAAAAGATTTCATAGCCTACAAAACAACAAGGGGGAAAAACAAGAAATTGAAATTTCACCAAAAATCAAAAGAAATTAAACCCAAAAATTAAATAAAACTATCAACCAAAAAATATTTGCTTGAGCTCCATGTATAACCGCGGCTGCTGGCACAAATTTAACCAACTCTAAAAAATATAACTAAATCTGAGTCACCTCAATATATAAAAATAAATAATGCGAATAAAAAAACAAACAACATTAAGAAAAAACAAATCACGCAAAAACTTACATATAAAAAAAATTAAGAACAAACATAAAAGCAAGAATAAAACTACTCTCTATAAACAACAACAACAAGAAAGGTACGACAAAAAAAAGTACAAACAACAAAAACCAAGTAACAAGCAAGAGTACCCCCCACCCACAAACCAACCAAAAAATCTTTTTCTTGCCCAACTCTAATAGATCAAAACTTTTCAAAGACCAACCATGAAAATAAAACTACTCTATAAACAACAACAACAAGAAAGGTACGACAAAAAAAAGTACAAACAACAAAAACCAAGTAACAAGCAAGAGTACTCCCTTTTTTAGATCTCATTTTTTTTAGATTTACAAAATGAGATCTAAAAACTATATAAATGTTTATCTTAATAGAATTAATACATCAATAAGATAAATAATTTAAAATAAGTAATTATTTAATATGACTTATATTTAATATAAGATTCAATTTATCTTATTAAATATATTATATATATAGAATCTAAAATTTTCTTTTTAGGTATTTGTATTCAATATAATTAATTTTATTATAATAATACTTATTTAAAATAAATCCTATCTTTAGTAACTTAAATCAATTCTATTCAAATAATTAATTTTATTAATATAGGTTATTATTATATAAAAAAACACACCTTAAAGAAAACTAACAAACAGAGAACAAAATAAAAATCACTAAAACCAAAACAAACCCCAAAAACAAAAACCAAACCGCCCCAAAAAAAATAACATAAAATACAAAAAAAAAACACAAAACAAAACAAAACAAAACAAAACAAAACAAAACAAAACAAAACAAAATGGAGTGCCTGAAAAAGGATTACTATGATAGGGTAAATAATGTATAAAAATACCTCCATTACGTTAAATAGAGTCAAACCATTCCCTGAAATATCAAAAATTCCCGTGCACCATACACTAAAACGTAAAAATTAGAAAAGTAAGCTAATAAAGCTAATGGGTTCATACCCCATAAATAGAGTAAATACTCTCTCTTCTAATGCCCAACAACTCAACAAAAATCCTCTTATTAACAACGTTAACAAGAGGTATTTTAATCTCAATTTCCTCTAATTCATGATTTGGAGCATGAATGGGGTTAGAGATTAATTTACTATCATTTATTCCAATAATGATAGAAAAAAAAAATATCTACACCACAGAAGCCTCACTAAAATACTTTATTGTACAAGCAGGGGCTTCATCAATACTATTATTCATAGTAATAATAAGAGCAATAGAAGAAAGAATATTAATTAACTCGGACAACTTATATACACAAATATTAATAAACACACCCCTATTACTAAAAGGGGGGGTCGCCCCAATACATTGGTGATTCCCTGGAGTAATGGAGGGGTTAAACTGAAATAATTGCTTAATTCTAATAACTCTACAAAAATCCGCACCCCTATCCTTAATCTCATACCAAATTAACAATGATATATTCCTAGAAATAATCATTGTAACATCAGTAATAATTGGAGCTATCGGGGGATTAAATCAAACATCACTACGAAAAATCATAACATACTCATCAATTAACCACACAGGTTGAATAATATCGGCAATAATTACAGGAAATGATATATGAGTAACATATTTCACAATCTACTCAATACTAACATTAACAGTAGTGTCGATTGTAAAAACCACCAAATTATCTTTCGTTAACCAAATAGCAATAACAGAAAAGAAGAACAAACTAACAAAATTCCTTGTATTCACAAGAATTTTATCATTAGGAGGTTTGCCGCCATTCTTGGGATTTATACCAAAATGAATAGTCATTCAAGCTATAATAACCAACGAAATAAAAACAACAGCCACAATAATGGTTTTAATATCA
>NW_028259317.1:0-36814 GCF_977971745.1 Zootermopsis nevadensis | reverse complement strand
CAAGTCTACCCTCAAAAAACAAGTAAAAAGAAAACAAATCAACACTACCAAACGAACAAAATAATATAATCATCAAAAACAAAATCATAAACAAAAAAAATTCAGAAAAATAAGAAGAACGAAAAACTGACTCTCTAGCTAACAACATCAATGAACAAATCCAAAATCTAAGAAAAATTAAACCATAAGAAATATAATCACAACCTAAAAAATAACTAAGATTACCCCAACAAAAAAAATAAGGAAAAACAAAAAAAAAAGACAAACACAAGAAAAACAAGAAAGAATTAATCAATCACCAAAAATTTAAAAAACACAAAGGGATCAAAAAAATTAAAGAAAATAAAAACCTTAACATTGAAGCATCCCAAAAGAACGATAATAATCATTCCCATATCTACGAATTATTGAAACAAGAATAGATAAACCCAAAGAACCCTCACAAACAGAAAAAACTAAAAAAACAATAACAAAATAAAACTCATAATTAAAACCACATAAATAATAATACATCAAAACAAACAAAGACAAAACCATAAACTCTAAACTCAATAAAGTAATCAACAAATGCTTACGATCCATACAAAAAACCCACAAACCACAAAGAAAAAAGGTAGAAAAATAAAAAAATATTAACATTAAAAAGTCTTAATAATTTAATAAAAATATTGGTCTTGTAAATCAAAAATGAGAAAAACCTCTTAAGACTTCAGAGAAAAGAAAACCCTATCATTAATTCCCAAAACTAACATTTTTATTAAACTACACTCTGATATTATAAAAACAATAGTAATCTCAAGAACATCAATAAGAATAATATTCACACAAATAAAACACCCTATAGCCATAGGAATAATCACAATAATACAAACCATCTTAACATGCACAATTAGAGGAATAATAAACCAAAAATTCTGATTCCCATATATTTTATTCCTAGTATTCCTAGGAGGAATACTAGTACTATTCATCTACATAACAAGACTAGCATCAAATGAAATAATATTTTTATCAATAAAACTATCAGCAGCAACAGCAATCATGACAGCAATAATATTCATAATAAGAATAGAGGAATCATACACATGAACATATGAACATAAATTAAGAGCAAACGAAAAAACAAACTTAATATTAGAAAAATTCTATAACCTACCTACAGGATCAACAACACTTATATTAGCCCTATATCTACTATTAACACTAATTGTAGTTGCAAAAATCACAAATATTTCAGAAGGACCATTACGAAAATCAAAATAATGAATAAACCCATACGAAAAAACCACCCACTAATCAAAATTATAAACAACGCACTAGTAGATCTACCCACCCCATCAAATATTAGAACATGATGAAACTTTGGATCCTTATTAGGATTATGTTTAGGTATACAAATCATCACAGGACTATTCCTAGCTATACACTACTGCCCCAACACTGAATCAGCATTCTCAAGAGTAGTACACATTTGCCGAGATGTAAATTATGGGTGATTACTACGAACACTACACGCTAACGGAGGATCAATATTCTTCATTTGCATATACATACACATTGGACGAAATATATACTACGGATCATACAACTTCACAGAAACATGAAATATTGGAGTAGTAATCTTCTTCACTACTATAGGAACAGCTTTTATAGGATATGTACTACCATGGGGGCAAATATCATTCTGAGGGGCAACAGTAATCACTAATTTACTATCAGCAATCCCATATGTAGGAACAGAACTAGTACAATGAGTTTGAGGGGGATTCGCCGTAGACAACGCCACTTTAAATCGATTCTTCACATTACACTTCCTAATACCATTTATAATTCTAGCAATAGTAATTATTCACTTAACATTCCTACACCAAACAGGATCAAACAACCCAACAGGAATAAATAGAAATACCGACAAAATCCCATTCCACCCATACTTCACTATCAAAGACACAGTAGGATTCATTTTATTAATTATAATATTATCAATATTATCACTAAAAGAACCTTACCTTCTTGGAGATCCAGACAACTTTATCCCTGCAAACCCACTAGTAACACCAATTCATATTCAACCCGAATGATATTTCCTATTTGCATACGCAATCTTACGATCAATTCCTAATAAATTAGGAGGAGTAATTGCTCTATTTATATCAATCGCAATCTTATTAATCCTACCCCTACAAAAAACCAAATTCCGAGGAACACAGTTCTACCCAATCAACCAAATTATATTCTGGCTAATAACAAACACTGTAATCCTATTAACATGAATTGGAGCCCGACCAGTTGAAGAACCATATATTATAACAGGACAAATACTAACAGTAATATACTTCTCATACTACATCACGAACCCAATAATAACAAAAATGTGAGACAAGACAACAAAATAGTCGGAAAGCTTTATGATAAGCAAATACCTTGAAAGTAAGAGAAAGGAGTTTAAATCCCCTACCGACTTAAAACATACTCAAATTAATACACTAAAACAAAGAGTAAAAAAATAACCTAACACCCAAAACAAAAATTAAATAATTCAAAGAAACAGGCAAAAAACTCCTCCAAGATATATACATCAACCTATCATAACGAAAACGAGGCAAAGTACCACGAACCCAAACAAATAAAAAAGAAACAAAAGAAACCCTTAAAAAGAAAAAAAAAGAATACAAATCACAACCCAAAAACATAACACAAAACAAAACACTCATAAACAAAATTCTAGCATACTCAGCCAAAAAAATTAAAGCAAACCCTCCAGATCTATACTCAACATTAAAACCAGAAACCAACTCAGACTCACCCTCAGCAAAATCAAAAGGAGTTCGATTAGTCTCCGCCAAACAAGAAACAAATCAAACTAAAACCAAAGGCAAAGAAAAAAAAACTAACCAAACATAAAACTGAAAATAAAAAAAAGAAACCAAATTATAACCACAAACCAAAAAAACAAAAGACAATAAAATCAAAGCAAGTCTAACCTCATAAGAAATAGATTGAGCAACTGCACGCATACACCCCAACAAAGAATAATTAGAATTAGAAGACCAACCAGCAACCATAAGAGAATAAACACCAAGTCTAGTACAACACAAAAAAAAACAATAAACCTAAATCAAAAGAAAAAAAACCACCAAAATAAGGAATAACCAACCAAATAATTAAAGAAAGAAACAAACCAAACACAGGAGCAAAATAATAAGGCAAATAATTAGAAACATAAGGAAAACACTGCTCCCTAACAAACAACTTAACCACATCTCTAAAAGGTTGAAGCAAACCTAAAAACCCCACCCTATTAGGACCCTTACGAATATGAATATAACCTAAAACCCTACGCTCAAGTAAAGTAAGAAAAGCTACACCAACCATAACAAAAATAGACAATAAAAAAAAAACAAACAAACAAAAATAAAAAGTCATTAAACACTACTACATATAAAATAAATTTATATTAGAAGATTCTAAATCCACTGCACTTCTCTGCCAAAATAGTAATTAATAATAATCAAACAACATAAAATTATTTATTGAAAGTGGTCCTTTCGTACTAACTCACAAAACAAATTATAGATAGAAACCAACCTGGCTCACGCCGGTCTGAACTCAGATCATGTAGGATTTTAAAGGTCGAACAGACCTAATCAATTAAAGCTTCTACACCAAAAATTCACCCTAATCCAACATCGAGGTCGCAAACCCCCCTGTCAATAAGAACTTTCAAGAAAGATTACGCTGTTATCCCTAAGGTAATTTAATCTTAAAATCAATAATAAAGGATCAAAAAAAATATAAATAAATAAACAAAAAAAAGAAGAGTTAAACAAATCTCCTAGCCGCCCCAGCAAAATAAACAAAACAATATTAAAAAAAACCAACAAAAAAATCATCACAAATATAAAACTCTATAGGGTCTTCTCGTCCCATAAAAAAATTTAGGTATTCTTACCTAAAACCAAAATTCAATACATCAAAAAGAGACAGATTATATCTCGTCAAACCATTCATTCCAGCCCACAATTAAAAGACTAATGATTATGCTACCTTTGCACGGTCAAAATACCGCGGCCCTTCAAAAAAATCAGCGGGCAGGCCATACCTCAAAAAAACACAAGAGAAGTTGTTTTTGATAAACAGGCGGATATAAAAATTGCCGAATTCCTTTTAAAGAAATAAAAAATAAAACACAAAATAAAAAAGAATATACTAATCCTACCATTATTACAAATAAAAAACAATTAAAAAATAAACCCCAGTAAAAAATTAAACAAAACATAAAGAAAAAATAACTAAAAATAAAATTTGAACATACTTAAAAAGATAGTTAACATAAAACCCACCAAAATAAACAAAACAAAACAAATTATAAAAATATGAAACGAAGCTAAACCCCCGAAACATTTGCAAAAAATAAAAATAACCTAAGAAAAAGAAACTTTAAATAAATTACATGAATTAAATTCATTTCCCAAGGAACCAGATACCATCAAATACGAATAGCATATCACCACCAATAAAATATTATTAATGCTTATAAAACAGCAACTAAAATAAATAATTAACTCACTTGAAATCGGGAAATAGAAAATAAATAATAAAATTTAATAAGCCCTGATACACAAGGTACAACAAACAAAATAAACTTTCAAAAAACAAAATAAATAAACCTATACAGTACAAAGTAAACTATAATTAAAAAAATCAAACCAAAAAAATATACAATGACAATAAAATACTTCCATTAAAACAAAATAAAAACCATTAAAAACAATAAACTACATATCAAATCAGACCACACTGAATCGCACAGCAAACTCTCCAATGTAAATGAAAATACCTCCTAGGTATATAATCTGTATCATTCCAGCTACACCTTCCGGTACAACCACTCTGTTACGACTTATCTCGCCTCTTAAACAACGAGAGCGACGGGCGATGTGTACATACTTTAGAACCAAAATCACAAAAACAATCTTCAAATAATTACAATCAAATCCAATTTCATGAAAGAAATTTCAACAAACAATCCAAAATTAATAACAATGTAATCCACCACCAACTTAAATAAAAGCTGCACCTTGACCTGAAATAAACCAAAATAAAGGAAAGAAAAAATTATAACCCTAAAAAGATTCTCATTATAACGGCGGTATACAAACAAAAAAAATAAGCAAGGTCCAACGCGGATTATCGATAATAGGGCAGATTCCTCTGAACGGAATAAAATACCGCCAAATTCTTTAAGTTTCAAGAACATAACTAATACTACTCAGGCCACAAAATTAACATCAAAAATAATAGGGTATCTAATCCTAGTCTAAAAAAAGATTTCATAGCCTACAAAACAACAAGGGGGAAAAACAAGAAATTGAAATTTCACCAAAAATCAAAAGAAATTAAACCCAAAAATTAAATAAAACTATCAACCAAAAAATATTTGCTTGAGCTCCATGTATAACCGCGGCTGCTGGCACAAATTTAACCAACTCTAAAAAATATAACTAAATCTGAGTCACCTCAATATATAAAAATAAATAATGCGAATAAAAAAACAAACAACATTAAGAAAAAACAAATCACGCAAAAACTTACATATAAAAAAAATTAAGAACAAACATAAAAGCAAGAATAAAACTACTCTCTATAAACAACAACAACAAGAAAGGTACGACAAAAAAAAGTACAAACAACAAAAACCAAGTAACAAGCAAGAGTACCCCCCACCCACAAACCAACCAAAAAATCTTTTTCTTGCCCAACTCTAATAGATCAAAACTTTTCAAAGACCAACCATGAAAATAAAACTACTCTATAAACAACAACAACAAGAAAGGTACGACAAAAAAAAGTACAAACAACAAAAACCAAGTAACAAGCAAGAGTACTCCCTTTTTTAGATCTCATTTTTTTTAGATTTACAAAATGAGATCTAAAAACTATATAAATGTTTATCTTAATAGAATTAATACATCAATAAGATAAATAATTTAAAATAAGTAATTATTTAATATGACTTATATTTAATATAAGATTCAATTTATCTTATTAAATATATTATATATATAGAATCTAAAATTTTCTTTTTAGGTATTTGTATTCAATATAATTAATTTTATTATAATAATACTTATTTAAAATAAATCCTATCTTTAGTAACTTAAATCAATTCTATTCAAATAATTAATTTTATTAATATAGGTTATTATTATATAAAAAAACACACCTTAAAGAAAACTAACAAACAGAGAACAAAATAAAAATCACTAAAACCAAAACAAACCCCAAAAACAAAAACCAAACCGCCCCAAAAAAAATAACATAAAATACAAAAAAAAAACACAAAACAAAACAAAACAAAACAAAACAAAACAAAACAAAACAAAACAAAATGGAGTGCCTGAAAAAGGATTACTATGATAGGGTAAATAATGTATAAAAATACCTCCATTACGTTAAATAGAGTCAAACCATTCCCTGAAATATCAAAAATTCCCGTGCACCATACACTAAAACGTAAAAATTAGAAAAGTAAGCTAATAAAGCTAATGGGTTCATACCCCATAAATAGAGTAAATACTCTCTCTTCTAATGCCCAACAACTCAACAAAAATCCTCTTATTAACAACGTTAACAAGAGGTATTTTAATCTCAATTTCCTCTAATTCATGATTTGGAGCATGAATGGGGTTAGAGATTAATTTACTATCATTTATTCCAATAATGATAGAAAAAAAAAATATCTACACCACAGAAGCCTCACTAAAATACTTTATTGTACAAGCAGGGGCTTCATCAATACTATTATTCATAGTAATAATAAGAGCAATAGAAGAAAGAATATTAATTAACTCGGACAACTTATATACACAAATATTAATAAACACACCCCTATTACTAAAAGGGGGGGTCGCCCCAATACATTGGTGATTCCCTGGAGTAATGGAGGGGTTAAACTGAAATAATTGCTTAATTCTAATAACTCTACAAAAATCCGCACCCCTATCCTTAATCTCATACCAAATTAACAATGATATATTCCTAGAAATAATCATTGTAACATCAGTAATAATTGGAGCTATCGGGGGATTAAATCAAACATCACTACGAAAAATCATAACATACTCATCAATTAACCACACAGGTTGAATAATATCGGCAATAATTACAGGAAATGATATATGAGTAACATATTTCACAATCTACTCAATACTAACATTAACAGTAGTGTCGATTGTAAAAACCACCAAATTATCTTTCGTTAACCAAATAGCAATAACAGAAAAGAAGAACAAACTAACAAAATTCCTTGTATTCACAAGAATTTTATCATTAGGAGGTTTGCCGCCATTCTTGGGATTTATACCAAAATGAATAGTCATTCAAGCTATAATAACCAACGAAATAAAAACAACAGCCACAATAATGGTTTTAATATCAGTAGTAACGTTATATTACTACATACGAATGACATACTCAAGTTTAATAATACTACACCTAGAAACAAAATGATTAATTGCCCAACCTATTAATAAAACACCTAAACACATTATTTTATTAACATCAATCTCAATTACGGGGTTAATAATATCAGAAATAATCATGAACTTAGATTAAAGGCTTTAAGTTAAACAAACTAATATCCTTCAAAGCTATAAATAAAGAAAATCTTTAAGCCTTAGTAGCAAAACTACCCCTATAGAATTGCATTCTATAATCACCTAATGAATATAAAGCTATAGTAGAAGGGAAAATCCCATAAATAGATTTACAATCTATCACCTAAAATCAGACATTCCACTAATAATTAAACGATGGTTATTCTCAACAAACCATAAAGATATTGGAACATTATACTTCATCTTCGGGGCATGATCCGGAATATTAGGAACATCATTAAGAATATTAATCCGAGCAGAACTTGGTCAACCAGGATCCTTAATTGGAGACGACCAAATTTACAATGTAATCGTAACCGCACATGCATTTATCATAATCTTTTTCATGGTTATACCAATTCTAATTGGGGGTTTTGGAAATTGATTAGTACCACTCATACTTGGGGCCCCTGATATAGCATTTCCACGAATGAATAACATAAGATTTTTGACTACTCCCACCCTCACTTACACTCCTCCTAACCAGAAGTATAGTAGAAAGAGGAGCTGGAACAGGGTGAACAGTGTATCCCCCGTTAGCTAGAGGAATCGCCCATGCGGGAGCATCAGTAGATTTAACAATTTTCTCCTTACACCTAGCAGGTGTATCGTCAATTTTAGGAGCAGTAAACTTTATCTCAACAGCAATTAATATAAAACCATCAAGTATGAAATCTGAACAAATACCCCTATTTGTATGAGCAGTAATTATTACCGCCACCTTATTATTACTATCACTACCAGTACTAGCAGGGGCTATCACAATATTATTAACTGATCGAAATTTGAACACCTCCTTCTTTGACCCAGCGGGAGGTGGAGACCCAATTCTTTACCAACACTTATTTTGATTTTTCGGACATCCAGAAGTATATATTCTAATTCTCCCAGGATTTGGGATAATTTCCCACATCATTTCCCATGAAAGAGGAAAAAAAGAAGCTTTTGGAAACCTAGGAATAATCTTTGCCATACTAGCAATTGGGTTATTAGGATTTGTAGTATGAGCACATCATATATTTACAGTAGGAATAGATGTCGATACACGAGCATATTTTACATCAGCTACAATAATTATTGCAGTACCAACTGGAATTAAAATCTTCAGATGATTAGCAACAATCCAAGGATCAAAATTATCATATAGACCCACATGCTTATGATCAATAGGATTTGTTTTCCTATTTACAATAGGGGGGCTAACGGGGGTAGTCCTAGCAAATTCATCAATCGATATTGTACTACATGACACATATTATGTAGTAGCTCACTTCCACTACGTTCTATCAATAGGAGCCGTATTCGCTATCATAGCCGGATTTATCCACTGATACCCATTATTTACAGGACTAACAATAAATCCAAAATGATTGAAAACTCAATTCACAATTATATTCCTGGGAGTAAATATAACGTTCTTCCCGCAACACTTCCTAGGACTAGCTGGAATACCACGACGATATTCAGATTATCCAGATGCATACACTACATGAAATATTATCTCATCAATGGGGTCAACCATCTCATTTATTGGAGTGATAATGTTTATTTACATTTTATGAGAAAGAATAAGAACTAAACGACAAGTGTTAAGATCAACACATACAAGAAACTCAATTGAATGAATCCAAGATCTGCCCCCATCAGAACACAGATATTC
Organism: Zootermopsis nevadensis; assembly: GCF_977971745.1. Lineage (NCBI taxonomy): Eukaryota > Metazoa > Arthropoda > Insecta > Blattodea > Termopsidae > Zootermopsis > Zootermopsis nevadensis. The sequence continues at coordinate 27,496 of NW_028259317.1, read as the reverse complement.
AGAACTACCAACAATTATCAATTAATAAAATCTAATATGGCAGAGAAGTGCAGTGGATTTAAGCTCCACAAATAAAGTACTAAAAACTTTTATTAGAAAATGACAACATGATCATGCATGAATTTACAAGATAGAGCATCACCAATCATAGAACAACTAATCTTCTTCCATGATCATACCATAATAATCATCACAATAATTCTAGCAATAGTATTATACTTCATAGCATCAACAATTATTAACGAACTCGTAGACCGATATATACTAGAAGGTCAAACAATAGAACTAATATGAACAATTGTGCCAGCAGTAATTCTTCTATTCATCACCACTCCATCTTTACGATTATTATACCTTATAGACGAAATCCACAACCCAATTATAACAATTAAAACTATTGGACACCAATGATACTGAAGTTATGAATACTCAGACTTCGTCAACGTTGAATTCGACTCATATATAACACCATATGAGGGAGACAATAAAAGAATATTCCGACTACTAGAAACAGATAACCACGTAACTTTACCAATACACTCATTCATCCGAATTATCGTAACAGCTGCTGATGTACTTCACTCGTGAACAATCCCTAGATTGGGGATCAAAGCCGATGCAACACCAGGCCGATTAAATCAATCAAGATTTATAATCAACCGCCCTGGACTACTTTATGGTCAATGCTCAGAAATCTGCGGAGCAAACCACAGATTCATACCCATCGTAATTGAAAGAGTATCAACAGAGAATTTTATTGAATGAATTAAAAAACTAAGCGAATCAATAGGTGACTGAAAGCAAGTAATGGTCTCTTAAACCAAATAATAGTAAATTAGCAATTACTCCTATTGGGGGGATTAGTTAAAAATAACATTAGATCGTCAAACTAAAATAACCAAATAAATGGTATCCCCCTCATCCCACAAATAATACCCCTTAGATGATTAATTTTATTCATCTCGTTTTCAACAATTTTCGTATTATTCAACACAATAAACTACTTCTCATTTACCCAAACAAATAAAAAGATACAAAAAAAAATTAAATTAACAAAAAAAACAAACTGAAAATGATAAGAAACTTATTCTCAGTATTTGACCCATCAACAAACATATTTAACACATCAATAAATTGATTAAGAACTATATTAGGATTATTAATCATCCCCACAATAATATGAATAATTCCATCTCGAAACAACGCAGCATGAAATAAAACAATAAAAAAAATACACGAAGAGCTTAAAACACTCCTAGGAACAAAAAAAATCAACAACGGAAGAACACTTATATTCACGTCATTATTCTCAATAATCCTAATAAACAATACTTTAGGCTTATTCCCATACATCTTTACTAGAACCAGACACCTAACATTAACATTAACAATAGCCTTACCATTATGAACAAGATTTATAATATTCGGATGAATCAACAACACTAAACACATATTAACCCACCTTGTACCACAAGGAACACCACCGATCCTAATACCATTTATAGTGTGCATTGAAACAATCAGAAACATTATTCGCCCAGGAACATTAGCTATCCGATTAACAGCAAATATAATTGCAGGTCACCTATTAATAACACTACTAGGAGAAAATGGATCATCAATAGCATACTCAATAATCAGCATCCTAATTATTACACAGATTGCTCTACTAACATTAGAGACAGCAGTAGCAATCATTCAATCATATGTATTCGCAGTACTAAGAACATTATATTCTAGAGAAATCAATTAAAATGACAAACCACATAAATCACACATTCCACATAGTAAACCAAAGACCATGACCTCTTATTGGAGCAATGGGAGCCATAATCACATTAACTGGAACAATTAAATGATTCCACCAATATGAACAAACACTAATAAGAATTGGAATAATCACAATAATCATAACAACCATCCAATGATGACGAGATATTACACGAGAGGGCACATACCAAGGATTACATACAAGAAAAGTAACTAAAGGGTTACGATGAGGTATAATCCTATTCATTACATCAGAAGTATTCTTCTTCGTCTCCTTCTTTTGAGCATTTTTCCACAGAAGATTATCACCAACAAACGAACTCGGATCAATGTGACCACCAACTGGAATTCAAGTATTTAATCCCCTACAAATTCCACTTCTAAATACCGCAATCCTCCTATCATCAGGGGTAACTATCACTTGAGCACATCATAGAATCTTAGAAAACAATTATAACCAGGGGTTACAAGGACTATTTATAACTGTAATCCTAGGATTATATTTCACAGCACTACAAGCATACGAATATATAGAATCACCATTCACTATTGCCGACTCGGTTTATGGAGCCACGTTCTTTGTAGCAACAGGATTCCATGGTCTCCATGTAATCATTGGAACAACCTTCCTAATCACATGTTTAATACGACACCTAACACTTCATTTCTCATCAAACCACCATATAGGATTTGAAGCAGCCGCATGATATTGACATTTTGTAGATGTAGTATGACTATTCTTATATATCTCAATTTACTGATGAGGAAGATAACCAAATAAATTTATCTAATATAAAAAGTATACTTGACTTCCAATCAAGAAGTTCAAAAAATGAGATAAATAATAAAAATAGTAACAACAATAATAACAACAATCATAATAATATACATACTAACAATTATCATAATAATTGCGACAGCAATATCAAAAAAAAAACATTGAAGACCGAGAAAAAAGATCACCATTTGAGTGCGGGTTTGACCCCATGGGATCTGCACGACTCCCGTTTTCCTTACGATTTTTCCTAATCGCAATTATATTTCTAGTATTCGACGTAGAAATTGCACTCCTATTACCAATAACAATCGTGATAACAAGATCAAACATAATATCATGAGCCACAATCAGAACATTATTTATTGTAATCCTAATCATCGGGTTATATCACGAATGAAATCAAGGATCCTTAGAGTGAGCAGAATAAGGGATTGTAGTTAATAATAACATTTGGTTTGCAATCAAAAAGTACTAATATAGTCTATCTCAAAGTAAGAAGCGATTAACGCAATCAATTTCGACCTGATCTTAGATAAATTTTATCCTTACTTAAAATTAACTGAAACCAAATAGAGGTATATTACTGTTAATAATAAAAATGAATAACCAAATTCCAGTTAAAGAAATGAATAGATTAAGTGAAAGCTGCTAACTTATCACTATAGCGGTTAAAATCCGTTTACATTTCTATTTATATAGTTTAAAAAAAACATTACACTTTCACTGTAAAAATAAATAAATATTTTATAAATACTTAAAGATAAAAATATCTCAATAACATCTTCAATGTTATGCTCTAAATAAGCTATTCAAGTACATAAATATAAAAAAAACTAACAAATTAATCCAAACAACAATAAAAAATATATAAACCCTAAGACTACCATACTGCAACCATTGATTGCCCTTAGCCAAAAAAGAAAAAAACCAAAAAAGACCCTGACCACCAAAAAACTCTCTCCAACCGGAATCAAAAGACTTAATAATAACATATCCATAATTCAAAGGAAACAAAGAAACACCATAAACAAAAACATAAGGTATAAACCACATAGACCCAAAAAAAAAAGAAGACTTATATAAAAATATAGAAAAAAGAAACTCACCTAAATCAACCTTAGATAATTCATAACCTAACCAACCACCCAAAATTCTAACTAACAAAACTGAAGTCCTCAAATAAAAAGGCAAGCAAATAACAAAAGGGGTAGGAAAAATTAATCATCTCAACATTCTACCACCAAAAATAACAACAACAAGTAAACCCAACATACCAGTACATATATTATTACCAGCATCCTCAAAAGAACAAAAAGAAGACAAATTAAAATCACCGAACAAAACATAATAAAATAAACGGAAAGAATAACAAACAGTTAAACCAGTAGACAAAAAAAACAATAGCAAACCAAAAAAATTAAAATAACCTAATAAAACCATCTCCAAAATAAGATCCCTAGAATAAAAACCAGCCAAAAACGGCATACCACACAAAGCAAAACTAGAAACAACCAAACAAGAAGAAGTAAAAGGCATAAAAAAAGAAACACCACCCATAAAACGAATATCTTGAGAATCACCCATAACATGAATAACCACCCCCGCACACATAAACAAAAGAGCCTTAAACAAAGCATGAGTTAACAGATGAAAAAAGGCCAATTCAGGAAAACCAAAAGAAACAATACCAACTATTAACCCCAATTGACTAAGAGTAGAGAGAGCAATAACCCTCCTCAAATCAAACTCAAAATTAGCCCCCAAACCAGATATAAACATAGTTAAACCCGAAACCAACAACAAAAATCTATTAAGAGAATCACCAAAAGAACATCTAAAACGAATAAGCAAATAAACACCAGCAGTAACTAAAGTAGAAGAATGAACTAAAGCAGAAACAGGAGTAGGAGCTGCCATAGCAGCTGGCAATCAAGAAGAAAAAGGAATCTGAGCTCTCCTAGTTATAGCAGCCAAAACAACAAGAAAGGAAATAAAATTCATTTCCATTCTACCCCTTATAAAAAACAAATAATACACATAATTCCAACTACCAAAATTAAACATCCAAGCAATAGATATTAAAAGAGCAACATCACCAACACGATTAGACAAAGCAGTCAACATACCAGCACCATAAGATTTAAAATTCTGATAATAAATAACCAAACAATAAGAAACTAACCCCAAACCATCTCAACCTAATAAAATTCTGATTAAATTAGGTCTTAAAATCAAAAACATCATAGAAACAACAAACAACAAAACCAAATAAATAAAACGATAAATATTCAAATCCCCATGTATATAATCATCTCTATAAAGAACAACTAAAGAAGAAATAAAAAAAACAAAACCCAAGAAAAATAAGGATATTCAATCAAAAAGAAGAGTCATAACCACAGAACTAGAATTCAAGGTAATAATATCCCACTCAATAAAATAAACTAAGTCCTTAACAACAAAAACAAAACCAACAAAAAAAGACAAAATACCAAAAAATAAAAGGAAAAAAAAACTAACAAAACAAATTGAAATAAAATTCACGACCCAAGGCAAAAAATGCATCATTGACACCACAAACCAATATTTTAATTAAACTACTTAAATTTTTATAACCAAAAAGAAACGACATCTCTAAACAAAATAAACAAATTTAATGGAAACCAGTGCAAAAAAACCAATAAAAATTCACGAACATAAAACATTGAACATGAATAAATACCCGAATAAAAACTACCATGCTGACTATAAGAATATATATATAAAGTATAAGCAGCACCAAAAAAAGACAAACCCCCCAACATCAATATAGTCAACCAAGACCAAGAAATCAAACTTCTAAATAAAACAACCTCACCTAACAAATTCAAAGAAGGAGGAGCTGCTATATTACAAGATCTCAATAAAAACCACCATATAGACATTCTGGGTATCAAACACATTAAACCCCTATTAACCAATAAACTACGACTACCCGTCCGCTCATAAACAATATTAACAAGACAAAACAAACCAGAAGAACATAAACCATGAGCAATCATCAAAACATAAGAACCACAAAACCCCCAATAATTGACAGTCATAATACCACAAACAACAATACCCATATGAGCAACAGAAGAATAAGCAACTAATGACTTCAAATCAGTCTGACGCAAACAAACCAATCTAACCAAAAACCCACCTAACAAACTAATAGAAATCCAGAAAAAATTCAAATTAAAAGAAAAATTAACTAAAAAAACCATAACACGAATTAAACCATAACCACCCAACTTCAACAAAACACCAGCCAAAATCATTGAACCAGAAATAGGTGCTTCAACATGAGCCTTAGGTAACCACAAATGAACTAAAAATAAAGGAATCCTAACCAAAAAAGCAAAGACTATGCAAAAATAAAAAAAAACTCTCGACAAACAAGGATCAAACAAAAAAAAAAAACACAGCAAACCAGAAGAATTATAAATCCCAATAACACCAATCAACAAAGGCAAGGAAGCAAATAAAGTATATAAAATCAAATAAATACCAGCCTGAAGACGCTCAGGCTGATAACCCCAACCCAAAATTAAAAACAAAGTAGGAACAAGTCTACCCTCAAAAAACAAGTAAAAAGAAAACAAATCAACACTACCAAACGAACAAAATAATATAATCATCAAAAACAAAATCATAAACAAAAAAAATTCAGAAAAATAAGAAGAACGAAAAACTGACTCTCTAGCTAACAACATCAATGAACAAATCCAAAATCTAAGAAAAATTAAACCATAAGAAATATAATCACAACCTAAAAAATAACTAAGATTACCCCAACAAAAAAAATAAGGAAAAACAAAAAAAAAAGACAAACACAAGAAAAACAAGAAAGAATTAATCAATCACCAAAAATTTAAAAAACACAAAGGGATCAAAAAAATTAAAGAAAATAAAAACCTTAACATTGAAGCATCCCAAAAGAACGATAATAATCATTCCCATATCTACGAATTATTGAAACAAGAATAGATAAACCCAAAGAACCCTCACAAACAGAAAAAACTAAAAAAACAATAACAAAATAAAACTCATAATTAAAACCACATAAATAATAATACATCAAAACAAACAAAGACAAAACCATAAACTCTAAACTCAATAAAGTAATCAACAAATGCTTACGATCCATACAAAAAACCCACAAACCACAAAGAAAAAAGGTAGAAAAATAAAAAAATATTAACATTAAAAAGTCTTAATAATTTAATAAAAATATTGGTCTTGTAAATCAAAAATGAGAAAAACCTCTTAAGACTTCAGAGAAAAGAAAACCCTATCATTAATTCCCAAAACTAACATTTTTATTAAACTACACTCTGATATTATAAAAACAATAGTAATCTCAAGAACATCAATAAGAATAATATTCACACAAATAAAACACCCTATAGCCATAGGAATAATCACAATAATACAAACCATCTTAACATGCACAATTAGAGGAATAATAAACCAAAAATTCTGATTCCCATATATTTTATTCCTAGTATTCCTAGGAGGAATACTAGTACTATTCATCTACATAACAAGACTAGCATCAAATGAAATAATATTTTTATCAATAAAACTATCAGCAGCAACAGCAATCATGACAGCAATAATATTCATAATAAGAATAGAGGAATCATACACATGAACATATGAACATAAATTAAGAGCAAACGAAAAAACAAACTTAATATTAGAAAAATTCTATAACCTACCTACAGGATCAACAACACTTATATTAGCCCTATATCTACTATTAACACTAATTGTAGTTGCAAAAATCACAAATATTTCAGAAGGACCATTACGAAAATCAAAATAATGAATAAACCCATACGAAAAAACCACCCACTAATCAAAATTATAAACAACGCACTAGTAGATCTACCCACCCCATCAAATATTAGAACATGATGAAACTTTGGATCCTTATTAGGATTATGTTTAGGTATACAAATCATCACAGGACTATTCCTAGCTATACACTACTGCCCCAACACTGAATCAGCATTCTCAAGAGTAGTACACATTTGCCGAGATGTAAATTATGGGTGATTACTACGAACACTACACGCTAACGGAGGATCAATATTCTTCATTTGCATATACATACACATTGGACGAAATATATACTACGGATCATACAACTTCACAGAAACATGAAATATTGGAGTAGTAATCTTCTTCACTACTATAGGAACAGCTTTTATAGGATATGTACTACCATGGGGGCAAATATCATTCTGAGGGGCAACAGTAATCACTAATTTACTATCAGCAATCCCATATGTAGGAACAGAACTAGTACAATGAGTTTGAGGGGGATTCGCCGTAGACAACGCCACTTTAAATCGATTCTTCACATTACACTTCCTAATACCATTTATAATTCTAGCAATAGTAATTATTCACTTAACATTCCTACACCAAACAGGATCAAACAACCCAACAGGAATAAATAGAAATACCGACAAAATCCCATTCCACCCATACTTCACTATCAAAGACACAGTAGGATTCATTTTATTAATTATAATATTATCAATATTATCACTAAAAGAACCTTACCTTCTTGGAGATCCAGACAACTTTATCCCTGCAAACCCACTAGTAACACCAATTCATATTCAACCCGAATGATATTTCCTATTTGCATACGCAATCTTACGATCAATTCCTAATAAATTAGGAGGAGTAATTGCTCTATTTATATCAATCGCAATCTTATTAATCCTACCCCTACAAAAAACCAATTCCGAGGAACACAGTTCTACCCAATCAACCAAATTATATTCTGGCTAATAACAAACACTGTAATCCTATTAACATGAATTGGAGCCCGACCAGTTGAAGAACCATATATTATCACAGGACAAATACTAACAGTAATATACTTCTCATACTACATCACGAACCCAATAATAACAAAAATGTGAGACAAGACAACAAAATAGTCGGAAAGCTTTATGATAAGCAAATACCTTGAAAGTAAGAGAAAGGAGTTTAAATCCCCTACCGACTTAAAACATACTCAAATTAATACACTAAAACAAAGAGTAAAAAAATAACCTAACACCCAAAACAAAAATTAAATAATTCAAAGAAACAGGCAAAAAACTCCTCCAAGATATATACATCAACCTATCATAACGAAAACGAGGCAAAGTACCACGAACCCAAACAAATAAAAAAGAAACAAAAGAAACCCTTAAAAAGAAAAAAAAAGAATACAAATCACAACCCAAAAACATAACACAAAACAAAACACTCATAAACAAAATTCTAGCATACTCAGCCAAAAAAATTAAAGCAAACCCTCCAGATCTATACTCAACATTAAAACCAGAAACCAACTCAGACTCACCCTCAGCAAAATCAAAAGGAGTTCGATTAGTCTCCGCCAAACAAGAAACAAATCAAACTAAAACCAAAGGCAAAGAAAAAAAAACTAACCAAACATAAAACTGAAAATAAAAAAAAGAAACCAAATTATAACCACAAACCAAAAAAACAAAAGACAATAAAATCAAAGCAAGTCTAACCTCATAAGAAATAGATTGAGCAACTGCACGCATACACCCCAACAAAGAATAATTAGAATTAGAAGACCAACCAGCAACCATAAGAGAATAAACACCAAGTCTAGTACAACACAAAAAAAACAATAAACCTAAATCAAAAGAAAAAAAACCACCAAAATAAGGAATAACCAACCAAATAATTAAAGAAAGAAACAAACCAAACACAGGAGCAAAATAATAAGGCAAATAATTAGAAACATAAGGAAAACACTGCTCCCTAACAAACAACTTAACCACATCTCTAAAAGGTTGAAGCAAACCTAAAAACCCCACCCTATTAGGACCCTTACGAATATGAATATAACCTAAAACCCTACGCTCAAGTAAAGTAAGAAAAGCTACACCAACCATAACAAAAATAGACAATAAAAAAAAAACAACAAACAAAAATAAAAAGTCATTAAACACTACTACATATAAAATAAATTTATATTAGAAGATTCTAAATCCACTGCACTTCTCTGCCAAAATAGTAATTAATAATAATCAAACAACATAAAATTATTTATTGAAAGTGGTCCTTTCGTACTAACTCACAAAACAAATTATAGATAGAAACCAACCTGGCTCACGCCGGTCTGAACTCAGATCATGTAGGATTTTAAAGGTCGAACAGACCTAATCAATTAAAGCTTCTACACCAAAAATTCACCCTAATCCAACATCGAGGTCGCAAACCCCCCTGTCAATAAGAACTTTCAAGAAAGATTACGCTGTTATCCCTAAGGTAATTTAATCTTAAAATCAATAATAAAGGATCAAAAAAAATATAAATAAATAAACAAAAAAAAGAAGAGTTAAACAAATCTCCTAGCCGCCCCAGCAAAATAAACAAAACAATATTAAAAAAAACCAACAAAAAAATCATCACAAATATAAAACTCTATAGGGTCTTCTCGTCCCATAAAAAAATTTAGGTATTCTTACCTAAAACCAAAATTCAATACATCAAAAAGAGACAGATTATATCTCGTCAAACCATTCATTCCAGCCCACAATTAAAAGACTAATGATTATGCTACCTTTGCACGGTCAAAATACCGCGGCCCTTCAAAAAAATCAGCGGGCAGGCCATACCTCAAAAAAACACAAGAGAAGTTGTTTTTGATAAACAGGCGGATATAAAAATTGCCGAATTCCTTTTAAAGAAATAAAAAATAAAACACAAAATAAAAAAGAATATACTAATCCTACCATTATTACAAATAAAAAACAATTAAAAAATAAACCCCAGTAAAAAATTAAACAAAACATAAAGAAAAAATAACTAAAAATAAAATTTGAACATACTTAAAAAGATAGTTAACATAAAACCCACCAAAATAAACAAAACAAAACAAATTATAAAAATATGAAACGAAGCTAAACCCCCGAAACATTTGCAAAAAATAAAAATAACCTAAGAAAAAGAAACTTTAAATAAATTACATGAATTAAATTCATTTCCCAAGGAACCAGATACCATCAAATACGAATAGCATATCACCACCAATAAAATATTATTAATGCTTATAAAACAGCAACTAAAATAAATAATTAACTCACTTGAAATCGGGAAATAGAAAATAAATAATAAAATTTAATAAGCCCTGATACACAAGGTACAACAAACAAAATAAACTTTCAAAAAACAAAATAAATAAACCTATACAGTACAAAGTAAACTATAATTAAAAAAATCAAACCAAAAAAATATACAATGACAATAAAATACTTCCATTAAAACAAAATAAAAACCATTAAAAACAATAAACTACATATCAAATCAGACCACACTGAATCGCACAGCAAACTCTCCAATGTAAATGAAAATACCTCCTAGGTATATAATCTGTATCATTCCAGCTACACCTTCCGGTACAACCACTCTGTTACGACTTATCTCGCCTCTTAAACAACGAGAGCGACGGGCGATGTGTACATACTTTAGAACCAAAATCACAAAAACAATCTTCAAATAATTACAATCAAATCCAATTTCATGAAAGAAATTTCAACAAACAATCCAAAATTAATAACAATGTAATCCACCACCAACTTAAATAAAAGCTGCACCTTGACCTGAAATAAACCAAAATAAAGGAAAGAAAAAATTATAACCCTAAAAAGATTCTCATTATAACGGCGGTATACAAACAAAAAAAATAAGCAAGGTCCAACGCGGATTATCGATAATAGGGCAGATTCCTCTGAACGGAATAAAATACCGCCAAATTCTTTAAGTTTCAAGAACATAACTAATACTACTCAGGCCACAAAATTAACATCAAAAATAATAGGGTATCTAATCCTAGTCTAAAAAAAGATTTCATAGCCTACAAAACAACAAGGGGGAAAAACAAGAAATTGAAATTTCACCAAAAATCAAAAGAAATTAAACCCAAAAATTAAATAAAACTATCAACCAAAAAATATTTGCTTGAGCTCCATGTATAACCGCGGCTGCTGGCACAAATTTAACCAACTCTAAAAAATATAACTAAATCTGAGTCACCTCAATATATAAAAATAAATAATGCGAATAAAAAAACAAACAACATTAAGAAAAAACAAATCACGCAAAAACTTACATATAAAAAAAATTAAGAACAAACATAAAAGCAAGAATAAAACTACTCTCTATAAACAACAACAACAAGAAAGGTACGACAAAAAAAAGTACAAACAACAAAAACCAAGTAACAAGCAAGAGTACCCCCCACCCACAAACCAACCAAAAAATCTTTTTCTTGCCCAACTCTAATAGATCAAAACTTTTCAAAGACCAACCATGAAAATAAAACTACTCTATAAACAACAACAACAAGAAAGGTACGACAAAAAAAAGTACAAACAACAAAAACCAAGTAACAAGCAAGAGTACTCCCTTTTTTAGATCTCATTTTTTTTAGATTTACAAAATGAGATCTAAAAACTATATAAATGTTTATCTTAATAGAATTAATACATCAATAAGATAAATAATTTAAAATAAGTAATTATTTAATATGACTTATATTTAATATAAGATTCAATTTATCTTATTAAATATATTATATATATAGAATCTAAAATTTTCTTTTTAGGTATTTGTATTCAATATAATTAATTTTATTATAATAATACTTATTTAAAATAAATCCTATCTTTAGTAACTTAAATCAATTCTATTCAAATAATTAATTTTATTAATATATGGTTATTATTATATAAAAAAACACACCTTAAAGAAAACTAACAAACAGAGAACAAAATAAAAATCACTAAAACCAAAACAAACCCCAAAAACAAAAACCAAACCGCCCCAAAAAAAATAACATAAAATACAAAAAAAAAACACAAAACAAAACAAAACAAAACAAAACAAAACAAAACAAAACAAAACAAAATGGAGTGCCTGAAAAAGGATTACTATGATAGGGTAAATAATGTATAAAAATACCTCCATTACGTTAAATAGAGTCAAACCATTCCCTGAAATATCAAAAATTCCCGTGCACCATACACTAAAACGTAAAAATTAGAAAAGTAAGCTAATAAAGCTAATGGGTTCATACCCCATAAATAGAGTAAATACTCTCTCTTCTAATGCCCAACAACTCAACAAAAATCCTCTTATTAACAACGTTAACAAGAGGTATTTTAATCTCAATTTCCTCTAATTCATGATTTGGAGCATGAATGGGGTTAGAGATTAATTTACTATCATTTATTCCAATAATGATAGAAAAAAAAAATATCTACACCACAGAAGCCTCACTAAAATACTTTATTGTACAAGCAGGGGCTTCATCAATACTATTATTCATAGTAATAATAAGAGCAATAGAAGAAAGAATATTAATTAACTCGGACAACTTATATACACAAATATTAATAAACACACCCCTATTACTAAAAGGGGGGGTCGCCCCAATACATTGGTGATTCCCTGGAGTAATGGAGGGGTTAAACTGAAATAATTGCTTAATTCTAATAACTCTACAAAAATCCGCACCCCTATCCTTAATCTCATACCAAATTAACAATGATATATTCCTAGAAATAATCATTGTAACATCAGTAATAATTGGAGCTATCGGGGGATTAAATCAAACATCACTACGAAAAATCATAACATACTCATCAATTAACCACACAGGTTGAATAATATCGGCAATAATTACAGGAAATGATATATGAGTAACATATTTCACAATCTACTCAATACTAACATTAACAGTAGTGTCGATTGTAAAAACCACCAAATTATCTTTCGTTAACCAAATAGCAATAACAGAAAAGAAGAACAAACTAACAAAATTCCTTGTATTCACAAGAATTTTATCATTAGGAGGTTTGCCGCCATTCTTGGGATTTATACCAAAATGAATAGTCATTCAAGCTATAATAACCAACGAAATAAAAACAACAGCCACAATAATGGTTTTAATATCAGTAGTAACGTTATATTACTACATACGAATGACATACTCAAGTTTAATAATACTACACCTAGAAACAAAATGATTAATTGCCCAACCTATTAATAAAACACCTAAACACATTATTTTATTAACATCAATCTCAATTACGGGGTTAATAATATCAGAAATAATCATGAACTTAGATTAAAGGCTTTAAGTTAAACAAACTAATATCCTTCAAAGCTATAAATAAAGAAAATCTTTAAGCCTTAGTAGCAAAACTACCCCTATAGAATTGCATTCTATAATCACCTAATGAATATAAAGCTATAGTAGAAGGGAAAATCCCATAAATAGATTTACAATCTATCACCTAAAATCAGACATTCCACTAATAATTAAACGATGGTTATTCTCAACAAACCATAAAGATATTGGAACATTATACTTCATCTTCGGGGCATGATCCGGAATATTAGGAACATCATTAAGAATATTAATCCGAGCAGAACTTGGTCAACCAGGATCCTTAATTGGAGACGACCAAATTTACAATGTAATCGTAACCGCACATGCATTTATCATAATCTTTTTCATGGTTATACCAATTCTAATTGGGGGTTTTGGAAATTGATTAGTACCACTCATACTTGGGGCCCCTGATATAGCATTTCCACGAATGAATAACATAAGATTTTGACTACTCCCACCCTCACTTACACTCCTCCTAACCAGAAGTATAGTAGAAAGAGGAGCTGGAACAGGGTGAACAGTGTATCCCCCGTTAGCTAGAGGAATCGCCCATGCGGGAGCATCAGTAGATTTAACAATTTTCTCCTTACACCTAGCAGGTGTATCGTCAATTTTAGGAGCAGTAAACTTTATCTCAACAGCAATTAATATAAAACCATCAAGTATGAAATCTGAACAAATACCCCTATTTGTATGAGCAGTAATTATTACCGCCACCTTATTATTACTATCACTACCAGTACTAGCAGGGGCTATCACAATATTATTAACTGATCGAAATTTGAACACCTCCTTCTTTGACCCAGCGGGAGGTGGAGACCCAATTCTTTACCAACACTTATTTTGATTTTTCGGACATCCAGAAGTATATATTCTAATTCTCCCAGGATTTGGGATAATTTCCCACATCATTTCCCATGAAAGAGGAAAAAAAGAAGCTTTTGGAAACCTAGGAATAATCTTTGCCATACTAGCAATTGGGTTATTAGGATTTGTAGTATGAGCACATCATATATTTACAGTAGGAATAGATGTCGATACACGAGCATATTTTACATCAGCTACAATAATTATTGCAGTACCAACTGGAATTAAAATCTTCAGATGATTAGCAACAATCCAAGGATCAAAATTATCATATAGACCCACATGCTTATGATCAATAGGATTTGTTTTCCTATTTACAATAGGGGGGCTAACGGGGGTAGTCCTAGCAAATTCATCAATCGATATTGTACTACATGACACATATTATGTAGTAGCTCACTTCCACTACGTTCTATCAATAGGAGCCGTATTCGCTATCATAGCCGGATTTATCCACTGATACCCATTATTTACAGGACTAACAATAAATCCAAAATGATTGAAAACTCAATTCACAATTATATTCCTGGGAGTAAATATAACGTTCTTCCCGCAACACTTCCTAGGACTAGCTGGAATACCACGACGATATTCAGATTATCCAGATGCATACACTACATGAAATATTATCTCATCAATGGGGTCAACCATCTCATTTATTGGAGTGATAATGTTTATTTACATTTTATGAGAAAGAATAAGAACT
This sequence comes from Zootermopsis nevadensis, assembly GCF_977971745.1. Taxonomy (NCBI): domain Eukaryota; kingdom Metazoa; phylum Arthropoda; class Insecta; order Blattodea; family Termopsidae; genus Zootermopsis; species Zootermopsis nevadensis. The sequence goes on along the minus strand of NW_028259317.1, from coordinate 12,127 downwards.
AAACGACAAGTGTTAAGATCAACACATACAAGAAACTCAATTGAATGAATCCAAGATCTGCCCCCATCAGAACACAGATATTCAGAACTACCAACAATTATCAATTAATAAAATCTAATATGGCAGAGAAGTGCAGTGGATTTAAGCTCCACAAATAAAGTACTAAAAACTTTTATTAGAAAATGACAACATGATCATGCATGAATTTACAAGATAGAGCATCACCAATCATAGAACAACTAATCTTCTTCCATGATCATACCATAATAATCATCACAATAATTCTAGCAATAGTATTATACTTCATAGCATCAACAATTATTAACGAACTCGTAGACCGATATATACTAGAAGGTCAAACAATAGAACTAATATGAACAATTGTGCCAGCAGTAATTCTTCTATTCATCACCACTCCATCTTTACGATTATTATACCTTATAGACGAAATCCACAACCCAATTATAACAATTAAAACTATTGGACACCAATGATACTGAAGTTATGAATACTCAGACTTCGTCAACGTTGAATTCGACTCATATATAACACCATATGAGGGAGACAATAAAAGAATATTCCGACTACTAGAAACAGATAACCACGTAACTTTACCAATACACTCATTCATCCGAATTATCGTAACAGCTGCTGATGTACTTCACTCGTGAACAATCCCTAGATTGGGGATCAAAGCCGATGCAACACCAGGCCGATTAAATCAATCAAGATTTATAATCAACCGCCCTGGACTACTTTATGGTCAATGCTCAGAAATCTGCGGAGCAAACCACAGATTCATACCCATCGTAATTGAAAGAGTATCAACAGAGAATTTTATTGAATGAATTAAAAAACTAAGCGAATCAATAGGTGACTGAAAGCAAGTAATGGTCTCTTAAACCAAATAATAGTAAATTAGCAATTACTCCTATTGGGGGGATTAGTTAAAAATAACATTAGATCGTCAAACTAAAATAACCAAATAAATGGTATCCCCCTCATCCCACAAATAATACCCCTTAGATGATTAATTTTATTCATCTCGTTTTCAACAATTTTCGTATTATTCAACACAATAAACTACTTCTCATTTACCCAAACAAATAAAAAGATACAAAAAAAAATTAAATTAACAAAAAAAACAAACTGAAAATGATAAGAAACTTATTCTCAGTATTTGACCCATCAACAAACATATTTAACACATCAATAAATTGATTAAGAACTATATTAGGATTATTAATCATCCCCACAATAATATGAATAATTCCATCTCGAAACAACGCAGCATGAAATAAAACAATAAAAAAAATACACGAAGAGCTTAAAACACTCCTAGGAACAAAAAAAATCAACAACGGAAGAACACTTATATTCACGTCATTATTCTCAATAATCCTAATAAACAATACTTTAGGCTTATTCCCATACATCTTTACTAGAACCAGACACCTAACATTAACATTAACAATAGCCTTACCATTATGAACAAGATTTATAATATTCGGATGAATCAACAACACTAAACACATATTAACCCACCTTGTACCACAAGGAACACCACCGATCCTAATACCATTTATAGTGTGCATTGAAACAATCAGAAACATTATTCGCCCAGGAACATTAGCTATCCGATTAACAGCAAATATAATTGCAGGTCACCTATTAATAACACTACTAGGAGAAAATGGATCATCAATAGCATACTCAATAATCAGCATCCTAATTATTACACAGATTGCTCTACTAACATTAGAGACAGCAGTAGCAATCATTCAATCATATGTATTCGCAGTACTAAGAACATTATATTCTAGAGAAATCAATTAAAATGACAAACCACATAAATCACACATTCCACATAGTAAACCAAAGACCATGACCTCTTATTGGAGCAATGGGAGCCATAATCACATTAACTGGAACAATTAAATGATTCCACCAATATGAACAAACACTAATAAGAATTGGAATAATCACAATAATCATAACAACCATCCAATGATGACGAGATATTACACGAGAGGGCACATACCAAGGATTACATACAAGAAAAGTAACTAAAGGGTTACGATGAGGTATAATCCTATTCATTACATCAGAAGTATTCTTCTTCGTCTCCTTCTTTTGAGCATTTTTCCACAGAAGATTATCACCAACAAACGAACTCGGATCAATGTGACCACCAACTGGAATTCAAGTATTTAATCCCCTACAAATTCCACTTCTAAATACCGCAATCCTCCTATCATCAGGGGTAACTATCACTTGAGCACATCATAGAATCTTAGAAAACAATTATAACCAGGGGTTACAAGGACTATTTATAACTGTAATCCTAGGATTATATTTCACAGCACTACAAGCATACGAATATATAGAATCACCATTCACTATTGCCGACTCGGTTTATGGAGCCACGTTCTTTGTAGCAACAGGATTCCATGGTCTCCATGTAATCATTGGAACAACCTTCCTAATCACATGTTTAATACGACACCTAACACTTCATTTCTCATCAAACCACCATATAGGATTTGAAGCAGCCGCATGATATTGACATTTTGTAGATGTAGTATGACTATTCTTATATATCTCAATTTACTGATGAGGAAGATAACCAAATAAATTTATCTAATATAAAAAGTATACTTGACTTCCAATCAAGAAGTTCAAAAAATGAGATAAATAATAAAAATAGTAACAACAATAATAACAACAATCATAATACTATCAACAATTATCATAATAATTGCGACAGCAATATCAAAAAAAAACATTGAAGACCGAGAAAAAAGATCACCATTTGAGTGCGGGTTTGACCCCATGGGATCTGCACGACTCCCGTTTTCCTTACGATTTTTCCTAATCGCAATTATATTTCTAGTATTCGACGTAGAAATTGCACTCCTATTACCAATAACAATCGTGATAACAAGATCAAACATAATATCATGAGCCACAATCAGAACATTATTTATTGTAATCCTAATCATCGGGTTATATCACGAATGAAATCAAGGATCCTTAGAGTGAGCAGAATAAGGGATTGTAGTTAATAATAACATTTGGTTTGCAATCAAAAAGTACTAATATAGTCTATCTCAAAGTAAGAAGCGATTAACGCAATCAATTTCGACCTGATCTTAGATAAATTTTATCCTTACTTAAAATTAACTGAAACCAAATAGAGGTATATTACTGTTAATAATAAAAATGAATAACCAAATTCCAGTTAAAGAAATGAATAGATTAAGTGAAAGCTGCTAACTTATCACTATAGCGGTTAAAATCCGTTTACATTTCTATTTATATAGTTTAAAAAAAACATTACACTTTCACTGTAAAAATAAATAAATATTTTATAAATACTTAAAGATAAAAATATCTCAATAACATCTTCAATGTTATGCTCTAAATAAGCTATTCAAGTACATAAATATAAAAAAAACTAACAAATTAATCCAAACAACAATAAAAAATATATAAACCCTAAGACTACCATACTGCAACCATTGATTGCCCTTAGCCAAAAAAGAAAAAAACCAAAAAAGACCCTGACCACCAAAAAACTCTCTCCAACCGGAATCAAAAGACTTAATAATAACATATCCATAATTCAAAGGAAACAAAGAAACACCATAAACAAAAACATAAGGTATAAACCACATAGACCCAAAAAAAAAAGAAGACTTATATAAAAATATAGAAAAAAGAAACTCACCTAAATCAACCTTAGATAATTCATAACCTAACCAACCACCCAAAATTCTAACTAACAAAACTGAAGTCCTCAAATAAAAAGGCAAGCAAATAACAAAAGGGGTAGGAAAAATTAATCATCTCAACATTCTACCACCAAAAATAACAACAACAAGTAAACCCAACATACCAGTACATATATTATTACCAGCATCCTCAAAAGAACAAAAAGAAGACAAATTAAAATCACCGAACAAAACATAATAAAATAAACGGAAAGAATAACAAACAGTTAAACCAGTAGACAAAAAAAACAATAGCAAACCAAAAAAATTAAAATAACCTAATAAAACCATCTCCAAAATAAGATCCCTAGAATAAAAACCAGCCAAAAACGGCATACCACACAAAGCAAAACTAGAAACAACCAAACAAGAAGAAGTAAAAGGCATAAAAAAAGAAACACCACCCATAAAACGAATATCTTGAGAATCACCCATAACATGAATAACCACCCCCGCACACATAAACAAAAGAGCCTTAAACAAAGCATGAGTTAACAGATGAAAAAAGGCCAATTCAGGAAAACCAAAAGAAACAATACCAACTATTAACCCCAATTGACTAAGAGTAGAGAGAGCAATAACCCTCCTCAAATCAAACTCAAAATTAGCCCCCAAACCAGATATAAACATAGTTAAACCCGAAACCAACAACAAAAATCTATTAAGAGAATCACCAAAAGAACATCTAAAACGAATAAGCAAATAAACACCAGCAGTAACTAAAGTAGAAGAATGAACTAAAGCAGAAACAGGAGTAGGAGCTGCCATAGCAGCTGGCAATCAAGAAGAAAAAGGAATCTGAGCTCTCCTAGTTATAGCAGCCAAAACAACAAGAAAGGAAATAAAATTCATTTCCATTCTACCCCTTATAAAAAACAAATAATACACATAATTCCAACTACCAAAATTAAACATCCAAGCAATAGATATTAAAAGAGCAACATCACCAACACGATTAGACAAAGCAGTCAACATACCAGCACCATAAGATTTAAAATTCTGATAATAAATAACCAAACAATAAGAAACTAACCCCAAACCATCTCAACCTAATAAAATTCTGATTAAATTAGGTCTTAAAATCAAAAACATCATAGAAACAACAAACAACAAAACCAAATAAATAAAACGATAAATATTCAAATCCCCATGTATATAATCATCTCTATAAAGAACAACTAAAGAAGAAATAAAAAAAACAAAACCCAAGAAAAATAAGGATATTCAATCAAAAAGAAGAGTCATAACCACAGAACTAGAATTCAAGGTAATAATATCCCACTCAATAAAATAAACTAAGTCCTTAACAACAAAAACAAAACCAACAAAAAAAGACAAAATACCAAAAAATAAAAGGAAAAAAAAACTAACAAAACAAATTGAAATAAAATTCACGACCCAAGGCAAAAAATGCATCATTGACACCACAAACCAATATTTTAATTAAACTACTTAAATTTTTATAACCAAAAAGAAACGACATCTCTAAACAAAATAAACAAATTTAATGGAAACCAGTGCAAAAAAACCAATAAAAATTCACGAACATAAAACATTGAACATGAATAAATACCCGAATAAAAACTACCATGCTGACTATAAGAATATATATATAAAGTATAAGCAGCACCAAAAAAAGACAAACCCCCCAACATCAATATAGTCAACCAAGACCAAGAAATCAAACTTCTAAATAAAACAACCTCACCTAACAAATTCAAAGAAGGAGGAGCTGCTATATTACAAGATCTCAATAAAAACCACCATATAGACATTCTGGGTATCAAACACATTAAACCCCTATTAACCAATAAACTACGACTACCCGTCCGCTCATAAACAATATTAACAAGACAAAACAAACCAGAAGAACATAAACCATGAGCAATCATCAAAACATAAGAACCACAAAACCCCCAATAATTGACAGTCATAATACCACAAACAACAATACCCATATGAGCAACAGAAGAATAAGCAACTAATGACTTCAAATCAGTCTGACGCAAACAAACCAATCTAACCAAAAACCCACCTAACAAACTAATAGAAATCCAGAAAAAATTCAAATTAAAAGAAAAATTAACTAAAAAAACCATAACACGAATTAAACCATAACCACCCAACTTCAACAAAACACCAGCCAAAATCATTGAACCAGAAATAGGTGCTTCAACATGAGCCTTAGGTAACCACAAATGAACTAAAAATAAAGGAATCCTAACCAAAAAAGCAAAGACTATGCAAAAATAAAAAAAAACTCTCGACAAACAAGGATCAAACAAAAAAAAAAAACACAGCAAACCAGAAGAATTATAAATCCCAATAACACCAATCAACAAAGGCAAGGAAGCAAATAAAGTATATAAAATCAAATAAATACCAGCCTGAAGACGCTCAGGCTGATAACCCCAACCCAAAATTAAAAACAAAGTAGGAACAAGTCTACCCTCAAAAAACAAGTAAAAAGAAAACAAATCAACACTACCAAACGAACAAAATAATATAATCATCAAAAACAAAATCATAAACAAAAAAAATTCAGAAAAATAAGAAGAACGAAAAACTGACTCTCTAGCTAACAACATCAATGAACAAATCCAAAATCTAAGAAAAATTAAACCATAAGAAATATAATCACAACCTAAAAAATAACTAAGATTACCCCAACAAAAAAAATAAGGAAAAACAAAAAAAAAAGACAAACACAAGAAAAACAAGAAAGAATTAATCAATCACCAAAAATTTAAAAAACACAAAGGGATCAAAAAAATTAAAGAAAATAAAAACCTTAACATTGAAGCATCCCAAAAGAACGATAATAATCATTCCCATATCTACGAATTATTGAAACAAGAATAGATAAACCCAAAGAACCCTCACAAACAGAAAAAACTAAAAAAACAATAACAAAATAAAACTCATAATTAAAACCACATAAATAATAATACATCAAAACAAACAAAGACAAAACCATAAACTCTAAACTCAATAAAGTAATCAACAAATGCTTACGATCCATACAAAAAACCCACAAACCACAAAGAAAAAAGGTAGAAAAATAAAAAAATATTAACATTAAAAAGTCTTAATAATTTAATAAAAATATTGGTCTTGTAAATCAAAAATGAGAAAAACCTCTTAAGACTTCAGAGAAAAGAAAACCCTATCATTAATTCCCAAAACTAACATTTTTATTAAACTACACTCTGATATTATAAAAACAATAGTAATCTCAAGAACATCAATAAGAATAATATTCACACAAATAAAACACCCTATAGCCATAGGAATAATCACAATAATACAAACCATCTTAACATGCACAATTAGAGGAATAATAAACCAAAAATTCTGATTCCCATATATTTTATTCCTAGTATTCCTAGGAGGAATACTAGTACTATTCATCTACATAACAAGACTAGCATCAAATGAAATAATATTTTTATCAATAAAACTATCAGCAGCAACAGCAATCATGACAGCAATAATATTCATAATAAGAATAGAGGAATCATACACATGAACATATGAACATAAATTAAGAGCAAACGAAAAAACAAACTTAATATTAGAAAAATTCTATAACCTACCTACAGGATCAACAACACTTATATTAGCCCTATATCTACTATTAACACTAATTGTAGTTGCAAAAATCACAAATATTTCAGAAGGACCATTACGAAAATCAAAATAATGAATAAACCCATACGAAAAAACCACCCACTAATCAAAATTATAAACAACGCACTAGTAGATCTACCCACCCCATCAAATATTAGAACATGATGAAACTTTGGATCCTTATTAGGATTATGTTTAGGTATACAAATCATCACAGGACTATTCCTAGCTATACACTACTGCCCCAACACTGAATCAGCATTCTCAAGAGTAGTACACATTTGCCGAGATGTAAATTATGGGTGATTACTACGAACACTACACGCTAACGGAGGATCAATATTCTTCATTTGCATATACATACACATTGGACGAAATATATACTACGGATCATACAACTTCACAGAAACATGAAATATTGGAGTAGTAATCTTCTTCACTACTATAGGAACAGCTTTTATAGGATATGTACTACCATGGGGGCAAATATCATTCTGAGGGGCAACAGTAATCACTAATTTACTATCAGCAATCCCATATGTAGGAACAGAACTAGTACAATGAGTTTGAGGGGGATTCGCCGTAGACAACGCCACTTTAAATCGATTCTTCACATTACACTTCCTAATACCATTTATAATTCTAGCAATAGTAATTATTCACTTAACATTCCTACACCAAACAGGATCAAACAACCCAACAGGAATAAATAGAAATACCGACAAAATCCCATTCCACCCATACTTCACTATCAAAGACACAGTAGGATTCATTTTATTAATTATAATATTATCAATATTATCACTAAAAGAACCTTACCTTCTTGGAGATCCAGACAACTTTATCCCTGCAAACCCACTAGTAACACCAATTCATATTCAACCCGAATGATATTTCCTATTTGCATACGCAATCTTACGATCAATTCCTAATAAATTAGGAGGAGTAATTGCTCTATTTATATCAATCGCAATCTTATTAATCCTACCCCTACAAAAAACCAAATTCCGAGGAACACAGTTCTACCCAATCAACCAAATTATATTCTGGCTAATAACAAACACTGTAATCCTATTAACATGAATTGGAGCCCGACCAGTTGAAGAACCATATATTATAACAGGACAAATACTAACAGTAATATACTTCTCATACTACATCACGAACCCAATAATAACAAAAATGTGAGACAAGACAACAAAATAGTCGGAAAGCTTTATGATAAGCAAATACCTTGAAAGTAAGAGAAAGGAGTTTAAATCCCCTACCGACTTAAAACATACTCAAATTAATACACTAAAACAAAGAGTAAAAAAATAACCTAACACCCAAAACAAAAATTAAATAATTCAAAGAAACAGGCAAAAAACTCCTCCAAGATATATACATCAACCTATCATAACGAAAACGAGGCAAAGTACCACGAACCCAAACAAATAAAAAAGAAACAAAAGAAACCCTTAAAAAGAAAAAAAAAGAATACAAATCACAACCCAAAAACATAACACAAAACAAAACACTCATAAACAAAATTCTAGCATACTCAGCCAAAAAAATTAAAGCAAACCCTCCAGATCTATACTCAACATTAAAACCAGAAACCAACTCAGACTCACCCTCAGCAAAATCAAAAGGAGTTCGATTAGTCTCCGCCAAACAAGAAACAAATCAAACTAAAACCAAAGGCAAAGAAAAAAAAACTAACCAAACATAAAACTGAAAATAAAAAAAAGAAACCAAATTATAACCACAAACCAAAAAAACAAAAGACAATAAAATCAAAGCAAGTCTAACCTCATAAGAAATAGATTGAGCAACTGCACGCATACACCCCAACAAAGAATAATTAGAATTAGAAGACCAACCAGCAACCATAAGAGAATAAACACCAAGTCTAGTACAACACAAAAAAAACAATAAACCTAAATCAAAAGAAAAAAAACCACCAAAATAAGGAATAACCAACCAAATAATTAAAGAAAGAAACAAACCAAACACAGGAGCAAAATAATAAGGCAAATAATTAGAAACATAAGGAAAACACTGCTCCCTAACAAACAACTTAACCACATCTCTAAAAGGTTGAAGCAAACCTAAAAACCCCACCCTATTAGGACCCTTACGAATATGAATATAACCTAAAACCCTACGCTCAAGTAAAGTAAGAAAAGCTACACCAACCATAACAAAAATAGACAATAAAAAAAAAACAACAAACAAAAATAAAAAGTCATTAAACACTACTACATATAAAATAAATTTATATTAGAAGATTCTAAATCCACTGCACTTCTCTGCCAAAATAGTAATTAATAATAATCAAACAACATAAAATTATTTATTGAAAGTGGTCCTTTCGTACTAACTCACAAAACAAATTATAGATAGAAACCAACCTGGCTCACGCCGGTCTGAACTCAGATCATGTAGGATTTTAAAGGTCGAACAGACCTAATCAATTAAAGCTTCTACACCAAAAATTCACCCTAATCCAACATCGAGGTCGCAAACCCCCCTGTCAATAAGAACTTTCAAGAAAGATTACGCTGTTATCCCTAAGGTAATTTAATCTTAAAATCAATAATAAAGGATCAAAAAAAATATAAATAAATAAACAAAAAAAAGAAGAGTTAAACAAATCTCCTAGCCGCCCCAGCAAAATAAACAAAACAATATTAAAAAAAACCAACAAAAAAATCATCACAAATATAAAACTCTATAGGGTCTTCTCGTCCCATAAAAAAATTTAGGTATTCTTACCTAAAACCAAAATTCAATACATCAAAAAGAGACAGATTATATCTCGTCAAACCATTCATTCCAGCCCACAATTAAAAGACTAATGATTATGCTACCTTTGCACGGTCAAAATACCGCGGCCCTTCAAAAAAATCAGCGGGCAGGCCATACCTCAAAAAAACACAAGAGAAGTTGTTTTTGATAAACAGGCGGATATAAAAATTGCCGAATTCCTTTTAAAGAAATAAAAAATAAAACACAAAATAAAAAAGAATATACTAATCCTCCATTATTACAAATAAAAAACAATTAAAAAATAAACCCCAGTAAAAAATTAAACAAAACATAAAGAAAAAATAACTAAAAATAAAATTTGAACATACTTAAAAAGATAGTTAACATAAAACCCACCAAAATAAACAAAACAAAACAAATTATAAAAATATGAAACGAAGCTAAACCCCCGAAACATTTGCAAAAAATAAAAATAACCTAAGAAAAAGAAAACTTTAAATAAATTACATGAATTAAATTCATTTCCCAAGGAACCAGATACCATCAAATACGAATAGCATATCACCACCAATAAAATATTATTAATGCTTATAAAACAGCAACTAAAATAAATAATTAACTCACTTGAAATCGGGAAATAGAAAATAAATAATAAAATTTAATAAGCCCTGATACACAAGGTACAACAAACAAAATAAACTTTCAAAAAACAAAATAAATAAACCTATACAGTACAAAGTAAACTATAATTAAAAAAATCAAACCAAAAAAATATACAATGACAATAAAATACTTCCATTAAAACAAAATAAAAACCATTAAAAACAATAAACTACATATCAAATCAGACCACACTGAATCGCACAGCAAACTCTCCAATGTAAATGAAAATACCTCTAGGTATATAATCTGTATCATTCCAGCTACACCTTCCGGTACAACCACTCTGTTACGACTTATCTCGCCTCTTAAACAACGAGAGCGACGGGCGATGTGTACATACTTTAGAACCAAAATCACAAAAACAATCTTCAAATAATTACAATCAAATCCAATTTCATGAAAGAAATTTCAACAAACAATCCAAAATTAATAACAATGTAATCCACCACCAACTTAAATAAAAGCTGCACCTTGACCTGAAATAAACCAAAATAAAGGAAAGAAAAAATTATAACCCTAAAAAGATTCTCATTATAACGGCGGTATACAAACAAAAAAAATAAGCAAGGTCCAACGCGGATTATCGATAATAGGGCAGATTCCTCTGAACGGAATAAAATACCGCCAAATTCTTTAAGTTTCAAGAACATAACTAATACTACTCAGGCCACAAAATTAACATCAAAAATAATAGGGTATCTAATCCTAGTCTAAAAAAAGATTTCATAGCCTACAAAACAACAAGGGGGAAAAACAAGAAATTGAAATTTCACCAAAAATCAAAAGAAATTAAACCCAAAAATTAAATAAAACTATCAACCAAAAAATATTTGCTTGAGCTCCATGTATAACCGCGGCTGCTGGCACAAATTTAACCAACTCTAAAAAATATAACTAAATCTGAGTCACCTCAATATATAAAAATAAATAATGCGAATAAAAAAACAAACAACATTAAGAAAAAACAAATCACGCAAAAACTTACATATAAAAAAAATTAAGAACAAACATAAAAGCAAGAATAAAACTACTCTCTATAAACAACAACAACAAGAAAGGTACGACAAAAAAAAGTACAAACAACAAAAACCAAGTAACAAGCAAGAGTACCCCCCACCCACAAACCAACCAAAAAATCTTTTTCTTGCCCAACTCTAATAGATCAAAACTTTTCAAAGACCAACCATGAAAATAAAACTACTCTATAAACAACAACAACAAGAAAGGTACGACAAAAAAAAGTACAAACAACAAAAACCAAGTAACAAGCAAGAGTACTCCCTTTTTTAGATCTCATTTTTTTTAGA